>NW_025887446.1:0-8545 GCF_002878395.1 Capsicum annuum
CCAATCCATTAAACCAAATTGAGCCATAGACATAAATAATCATCAATTCAATAGTATATCATCATATCCACCTTTCATAACTCAATTACCATATCCAACTTCCATAACTCAATTACCATATCCACCTTCCACAATTCAATACAACCAAACCATGCAAAATAGTCCATAACCCTATTTCCATTACCTTTCAATAAAAACCAATACATATAATCCTCTATCACACATATACATATGGAAAAGAACAAAGGCAAACAATATTCATACCTTAGAATTCACCTCTTGATTATGCAATCTTGTTTGTACAAATAATAGGTGTCTTTTGAAGCTCTCGAGATGATAAACACAGTTAGCGGATTACTTTGGAATTTATACGATTTAATCAAAAATAATTTAAAGGTCAAATTTGGCTAGGATTTGTTCTTCCTCAATGATTGATGATGAAAATGAGTTTTTTAACTCATATACATGTATATATACACATATTCCCATCCATAATATAATAGGAAATGACCAAAATGCCTTTAAAATTTAAATAATGTTAAATCTATCCTTTGGTGAACTGTTTTGATAAGCTAAAGTAGATCAAACATTAATCTTTGCTCTGTTATCGGATTTGGGTGAAATTGGTATTGTTGGAAGGATAATTCAAAGGGCTTTCATTTCATATAAAATAGGCCACCCAGTTCGTCCTGTACAAGGAGTTATCGTTGTTTGAAGTTGACCCTAAAAATCTATTTTGATAGGCTGAAGTAAAATGAGTATAATCCTTACTCAGACGTTGTTTTATGATGAAACTAATTGCATTGGAAAGAAGACTCAAAGATCTTTCTTTTCATAGGTCGCAGCTCTCCCAGTTCATTATATTAAGGGAGTTATGATCGTTCGAAGTTGACCCAAAAATTCGGCTGGCCTCAGTAGTTTGTGTGCAGGAAATTTTCCTGCACATTTACTATTCCCAATATTCCATTCACCGTTTTATAGTTTCAAACGTGCTCGATTATATCCGAAACCTATCCGTTTTTGGAAATCTTTATATCGTTGGAAAGCTTATTCAATAACCTTCGCATGGAACCATCGACGGGCAAATTCCGGTATAAATAAAATAAAAAAAATTAATTCCATTTAAATAAGACGAATACACATACTTGAATACGCCAATACACGTACTTGAATACGGGGTGTTACAGTTTCCTTTGTGAATGGACCAAGAAAGTCCCTTCGAACAATATTTCCAACCATTTTGGATGGTTTTCCAGGTTGTGAAAATGATTCTTCCATGTTTGTCTTCCCCTCCATTCATGTACTTGGTGGTCAGAACTCTGGTCCAAAGGGAGTATGGGATCTTTAAAACTCTTTATGCTAGGCTAGCATGAAGTGCTTTATTTCTGTTCTCAACCTTTTGAAGCCCAAAACCACCCCTTGTTTTTGGTTTTATGACAGTTTCCCAATTGACCAGGTGGAGTTTCCTTTTTGGGGCATTGGTGCCCCAGATGAAATCCCTTTGGATTTTGTAGATGGCTTTAAGAGTTGTCTGAAAAGTCTTAAGTATTGCATCATATGAGAGGGGATGGTACTCAAGGTGGATTTGGCAAGGACATTCTTGTCTATTATGTTCATCATATTAGTTTTCCAGCCAGCAGGCTTATTGCTCATGGAGTCCAGGATGAATTGGAAGTCAACATGGGTTGGCCTTTAGTTGAGGATAGGAAAGCCAAGGTATTTTTCAAAGCTGTTGCTTTAAATAATATTGAGTAAGTTACTACAGGCATCAGCATTAGTGCTGGAATAATTCTTAGAGAAAAGGACTTTAGATTTAGAGTTATTCATTTTTTGTCTAGAATCCCTTCTGAAGTCACTGAGAATTCTAAGGATGGTGTCACAATTCTTTGGTGTGGCTTGAGCCATGAGAGTGAGGTCATGAGCAAAGAAGAGATGGGAGATTTTGGGTCCCTTAGTGGTAATCTTGATAGGGTCCCAATCTTTATTAGAGACAGTATTGTCAATGTTTTTGGAGAGTCTTTCCATGCATAGAATAAAGATGTAAGGGGAGATTGGGTCCCCTTGTCTTATCCCTCTGCTGGGCTCAAAAAGGGGAAAGGTTTTCCAGTGATAAAAATAGAGATGGAGGAGGTAGAGACACAAGACATGATGAGATCAATTATGTATTTGGGAAATTTGAAGTAAGTGAGGGTGTCCTGAATATAGGACCATTCAATTCTGTCAAAGGCCTTTTCAAGGCCTATTTTGAGCATCATGTTGGTTTTTTTTCCTTCAACCTCTTGAAGTGGTTAACATATTTCTGGATAATGATGGCATTGTCTGTAGCCCTTCTGTTGGCCAGGAAACTAGCTTAGTTTGTGCCAACAAGAAGGTTAAGGTATGGCTTGATTCTATTACCCAGGATTTTGGTGACAAGCTTGTAGGAGTAGTTTCATAAGCTAATAGGTCTAAAGTTCCTAATAGTGCCAACATTAGGGCATTTTGGAATGAGACAGAGGTAGGTTGCATTGGCTTTCCTGATCATACATCTATCTTTAAAGACCTTTTGATAAAATTCCATGATACTGTTCCCTACAGAGGTCCAATCTTTCTGAAAGAAGTAAGGGTGTAATCCATCAGGGATAGAGCTTTTATGGGGTAGAAGGAATTACTGGCCTTGAGAATTTCACTATCTCTTAGGGGGGCTTTTAGGTTGGCCTTAACCTCCTCAGGAAGGATATTGGTAGAAGCTTGAGTGGTTATTTTCCTAATGGTGTCAGAATGGTCAGTGGTGTATAGATGGCTAAAAAAATGGTTATGTGGGAGGTGATGTCCTCATCTCCCTGGATTTGGTTGCCAGTTTCATCCTTGAGAAGAAGGATTTTGTTCCTTCTCCTCCTGTTAAGAATTGGAGTTTGGAAGAACTTTGTGTTGGCATCCCCCTGCTCCAACCAGTTGATTCTGGATTTGATTTTTTAAACATCTTCTTCACACTTAGTGATCATGTTGAGCTCCTCAAGTAAGTTGCTCTCTAAATGGTGTAGGTAGGAGCTGTGGGGCTAGTGTTCTGACCTTTGGATGCCATCAAGACTTGCTAGGATATTTTTATGTTTATGAAAAATGTTCCCAAAGACTGTATAGTTTTAGATTTTGGCCTCCTTCTAAAAAATGTGATGTTGTGGTGAAGGGGGGCCTGACTGCTAAAATAATGGGCCACAAGAGGTTGGAAAGAGGGGTGGTGGTCCCATATGGGCTCAAATCTGAAAGGCTTATGCAATTGCTGATGTCTTACCCCATAAAGATCAATGAGCATAGGGGAGTGATCAGATTTGGTTCTTGGTAGGTATGTGACAGTGGCCTCTGGGTATTAGTTTATCCAGAGGTTATTTGTTAGGCACCTATCAAGTCTTTAAAAAATAAGTTGGTTTCTATTTCTATAGCGCTTGTTAGTCTAGGTATACTTATTATCCTTATACCCCAGGTCAATAATATTATAGTAGTTAAGACAATGCCTGAAAGTGTTAACTCTATTCTAGTTAATAGGATCTCTACCAAGTTTTCTTTTGCTAACAGGACTTCATTGAATTCACCCCTCATAAATCACATTCCCATGTTGTTATGAGAGATCTATTGTAACTCATCCTAGAGACTAGTGCGTGTGTGTGGGTCTGGACTAGCATAAATGGCAGAAAAAAGCCAAGTGATGTTCAGGACTTACCTTAATTGTGACATGGATACCTTGAAGAGAAGTGTTAAAGTTATCCAGCTCAAGAAGATCTTCTTTCTACATTACTGAAATGCCCCCAGAGAGACCAATCGCAATCGACTGAATGTAAAGGTCAAACCCAAAGTCTTCCTTGAGGGACTTATGCTCTATTATTTTTGTTTCTAAGAGGACCAACATGGATGGTTTATGGATGTCAACCGTAGTGCGACATTGGCGTCTAAAGGTAGCGTTGTTGGGCCCCCAGTATTCCAAATAATAAAATTCATCATGTCAAGCATCTGAGGTTGATGGAGCATTGGAATCTTCCCTCTCGCACTGTATGGTGCTTGGGGACTCAGGATTACTGTTGATGCCAGTCTGGTTGTGGCATTCTTGATCATTAAGGAGAGGGTTTTCATCATCTCCGACAAGTGAGCTATAATAGCTACGCCCAAAGGGCTCGCTGAAGTTTTTGTGTAGAGTTCTTTCCAGTAGGAAGAGCTCCTGGCATGGATCTCCAAATATGTTTAGGAAAGCCTCCATCTCGATGTTGCTCTGTCTTAGAGAGTCAAGTAGAGATGGGGGTTTTGTCCATTGGCCTTCTCCCTCCTAAGGTCTTGTCGTTGTTGGGAGAGGTCTGGGTGGGGTCATGGTATAAAGCTTGGTGATTATTCGCTTGGAGGTAAGGTATGGTTGGGTAGAAGGGGAAAGTCTGGAATACATTTCATATTACTGAGCTCAGTTCCTCCATTGTGCTCGTTTCCTGATATGCAGGCATTAGAGTTGCCTGGATATCTATTGTCAGACTTTCCTGCCTAGTGTTTGAATGGTTTGATCGGTAATTTCCTGAGCTAGTTGAGCTAAGTACGCCGGATCTTGTATGGTTAGAATTATTGGCTGGTTCCCTACCATTAATTTCAGTTGAACACCCTTGCCTACTAAGGTTTTCTTCATCCACGAAGTCGGATGCCGATCTGGCTGTGTTGGTGAAGTGATAAAGTAGAGAGGCTCCATTGGAGGTAGAGGGTTGTTTTGGTTGTTCTTCATTTGGGGTAATGTGAGAGAAGCTTGATGGTAACAGTAAGTTGGTAGTGGGGTGGTTTTTCGGTCATTGGGGGTTAATTAATGGAGGTTCAGCGGAGTTGATGGATTTGACTCCAGGGGTCTTTTCAGCTTCCCTAGTGTTATGATTACAATCTTGAGGGAGGAAAAATGTATTTTTTGGAAAGCTAACCATGACTCAGTCCATAGGCTCCTTCGGAGTGGGTGGGTGTGAGCATTGCCCATTTATTCCCCCATTGTTAGAGGGGATGTTGGGGGTGGATTTAATGCCATTAAATTGGTTTGCAACTTTTTTGGGTATTTGACTTTTGGCATTACTGTTAAGTAAATGAGAGGGCTTTGTGGGGCCCTTTGATGTGGTCCCATTTTTCTCTTCTAACTGGACTTGCTTGTCTTTTGCAAGTCTTATAAGGAAGCCCTGTGTGTGTTGAGCAGATTCAAAGGGAGGAGAATTTTTGGAATTCATACCTGGTTGTGTGCCTATGTTTCGTATCGGAGCAGATGCCTTGTGTTGATGATTTTGTTCCCTTCCAGGTCTATTCATGTTCCTTCTTTTAGTGAAGGTGACCACTTGCCATTCCTCCTCGATCTTTACTGCAGGTGCGCGTTGAGTATTCTCAGAACATGTTGTTGGACGGGTATCATAAAAGCATTGTCTGGTGGTGTGCCCAATTCTTCCACAGGTAGTGCACACCACTCCTTCACCCTCGTATACCACCATTTGGAGCTGAGAACCAATTTGGATTTTCATCTTGACGAGAACTTCTAGTGGGACTTATATGCATATTCTTGCATATCTTCCTCTCATGGCTGCAGAAGTGTAGGTGTCTATTTTTAGAAGATGGTCAAGCTTTCTCCCCACTTTTTCTAATATGATTTTGTCATAGAATTCAGTAGGGACTTAATTCTTAGATTACACTTTATTTGGACTACTCAATATTAGCCTGCCTAAAGCCTATCATTTATAAGGGGGAAAGGACAGAAACAACACTTCAAATTAAACTATTTTCATGAAAATGACCATCAAATTTAAATTCTATTTTCTAGCCATTTTAATTTACTGGCTTGTTCTATACCGTTTTACACACCTTCTATACAGTTTCTATACAAATCTTATACATATAAATATTCTATATGAAAATTATACAATTTGATACACAATTTATACAATAACTGTATTTTTTTTTTTTTTACACGTTTTATACAATAATTATATAATTTTCATACACTTTCTATATATTTTATACATAGACATATTTGATAGAACTATACAATTTTTATACATATATCTTATATAGATACATATTCTATTTAACAATTATATCATTTTTATATCATTTAATTATTATTTCTAAGCAATAAAAAAACAGAATATTTGATCAGTCAAAAAAAATTTTGCAAAAAAAAAAATTGAAATATTTTTAAAAGGGTCGAATTGCCCTAATTGAATACTATATCAATATTGTATATAGACTGTATCTGTATTGTATATGGACTACATAGGCCAAAATGACTCAAATTAGGAAATGACTATAAAGCGAAAATAGTATATCCGACTGACCACTTTTTAAAATTTCAAACTTGAGCTATTTATTTTAAAAAGTGTCATAGAGTGTCTTTTTCCCTTTATAAGGCATATTGGGCTAGTATAGATTGGAATAAGGCTTTAGGCAGCCTATATGATATGGGCCAGGCAATATGTTATGTTTGTGGTTTGCATATTTTAGTGCCACTATTTGAATTTATTGGCCTGTTTGTGGTTTGCATATTTTAGTGCCACTATTTGAATTTTAACTTCATCAAGAAAAAGTATAAATAACATAAATACCAACCCGTTTGGAGGTAATTACACTCTCTTCCACTTTTTTAATTACTTTACTATTTTCTCTATTAATATACATAATATAGCTAACATATACATAGCAGTCTGTTTATATATGTTGGGATTTTTGTAATATGTTTAGGGAGTTGGGATTTTTTGTAATATTAGAAACATAAGTTATATATTTGTGTAATTTTTAGCAAGAAAAATCCTGCTAATAGATTTATGACCATATTTTCACACCAAAATCCTAGTGAATCGCCAAGATTTCTATATTTACTGGAAAAAAAATTTGTAATTTTATAATAATCACTACGATTTTTAGTCATCGCTAGGAGCAGCGGCGAATTTCAATGATGGCAAGACTTGTCTAGTCATGTAACTCTTGGCGGACACCAATATTTGTGATCAAGTCTTGACATGTCATCGGAACTATAACTATAAGTCCTGATTTATCATTTAAATTGGCTACAATATTCTGAGGAGACATCATAACTTTTGTTGTCTTAGCTCTCTTTTCACTAGTATAATTTTTTTTTATAGTGAATATAGTCGGAGACTTAAAATATTTTTCTTTGTTTACATTCTTCTTTCTTTCACTAATATAATTACTCTCTTTTATGCACTTTATATTTTCTTGTACTTATCTGTAAACGTATTGGAGCAGGTTGGATGAAGTGGAGGCTAGCCTCGGGAGTGTTGTGTGATAAGAAGGTGCCCGTTAAGCTGAAAGACAAATTCTATAGAGTGGCAGTCCATCCGACCATGTTGTATGGTGCGGAGTGTTGGCCAGTCAAGCACTCGCACATCCAAAAATTGAAGGTGGCGGAAATGAGAATGTTGCGTTGGATGTGTAGGCTTACTAGAGGTGATAGAGTAAGAAATGATACTATTCGGGAGAAGGTGAGAGTGACTTCAGTGGAAGACAAGTTGCGGGAAAGAAAACTGCGAGGCTTTGGGCATGTGATGAGGAGGAGTGCGGATACCCTAGTCCGGAGGTGTGAGAGGCTTGCTTTGAATGGCTTCAAGAGGGGTAGAGGTAGGCCGAAGAAATACTGGAGGGAGGTGATTAGACATGACATGGAGCAGCTCCAGCTAACTGAGGACATGACCCTAGATAGGAAGGTGTGGAGGTCGCGGATAAGGGTAGAAGGCTAATGCGGGTGTTTGGGTTGTAGCTTGTAGTCTAGAGAGTCTTGTATAGCTGGGTTAGTAAGCCTAGGTCCGTGTTCATAGGGTCCTTGTTATGGGAGTGTAGGTTATTACTAGGTGGGTGCACTAGGTCTTATGACTTAGTGCCTATTTTCTTATTCCGTGTCGCCTTTATGTCTCGTATTTCATAGTTCTCTGATGTCTATTTTATTATTTCTTATTCCTGATTTTCTATTATGTTTTCCATCTCTTTGTTTACTGTTCTCTACTTTGAGTCGGGGGTTTATCGAAAACAACCTCTCTACTTCCTCGAAGGTAGCGGTATGGACTGCGTACATCTTACCCTCCCCAGACCCCACTCTTGTGAGAATACACTGATATGTTGTTGTTGTTGTTGATATTTTCTTGTACTTAAAAAAAAATACAAAACCACTTTCTATTGATAGGTGAGGAAGTTTTCTGTTGTAATGAATATTAGAAAATGAGGGATAGTAAAGATGAAAAATCAATAATCTAATAATTATAAGAGTTACAAAAATAGCAAGATAGAATAATGATAGAAATTATAAAAATTATCAAAAACTTATGATTATATTCTTACCACTAATTTATAACAGTAATTGTCATCAAACCAAATGAAGTTACCTGCTGCACATTTCAGTAACTAAATGCAAATGTTTGGAGTATAACTAAGTCAAGTTTCATCTTGAGAACTAGTCACTTGTCATTTTATAATAAAAAATTATGTTGTAGATTAATTAATTAGTTAATTATTTTATATTTATTTCATATTATATTTTTTTATATATGGTAAAGGAGAGCAC
>NW_025887446.1:11545-16707 GCF_002878395.1 Capsicum annuum
TTAATCAAGTCTGATTTTCAACTTCAGCTTTCCACCTCTTGAAGTGGCAAACACATCTGACTTATATTTCAAGAAGTAAAACGATACCTTCCTACGGAAATCATCAATGAAGGTAACATAGAATCTGGATCCACCAATTAATGAAACAGGAAATGGTCCCCAAACGTCTGTATGGACCATTTCCAACTGTACTTTCTTCGGCTCTCTCGCAGTCTTTGTGAAGCTTACTCGTTTCTATTTACCCATAACATAACTCTCACAAGGACCCATATCAATAGATTCCAGCCCCTCTAAAGATCCTTTTACAGCCAACATCTTCATTCTTTTGGCACTCATGTGTCCAAGTTTGTTGTGCTACAAACATGAACTGGAAGCACCCTCAGCAACAACAGCCATGTTTATACACCTTGCAGTGGTGTACAAAGTTCCAGATTTTGTGCCACGTGCTATAACCATAGCACCCTTTATAATCTTCCATGAACCTTTCCTAAACTCTATTGTGTAGCCTGTGTTATCCAACTGACTAACAGAGATCAGATTCTTTTTGAGACCAGGAATATATCTAACATCCTCCAATGTCCACTGATTTCCTGATGGAGTTTTTATGCAGACATCCCTCTTACCTTCAATCACCAATGACTTATTATTAGCAAGATACACCTTTTCAAAGTTTCCAGACTTGAAGTTTTGGAACAATTCTTTGCTAGGAGATAAATGAAAAGATGCACCATAATCTAATATCTAGAATTCAACCGGGCTATCCACACTAAGGATTAGAGCATCCCCAATGTCTTCTGCTGAATTAACAGAATCATTATCATCTCCAAATTTCTAATTCTTCTTTTTCTTGGGTTTCTTGCACTTTGTCTGAAAGTGTCCTTTCTCTCCACAATTTCAACATGTCACGTTGAATTTTTATGGAGATTTTCCAAGATTCTTCAATTTTGATCTGCCATGTGTATTTTGATCCCACGATTGGTCTCTCCCCCTTCAGTCAACACTGAGAGCACTATCAGATGACTCCTCAATTTCTCATTTGCAAATGTTTTTGCTAAGAACAACATCTCGGATTTCATCAAACTTCAGTTTCTCAGATCCACGGGAATTGTTAATCGCAGCAACAACAGTATCCCAAGACTCGAGCAGAGATGACATCAAAATCAATGCTTTAATTTCATCTTCAAAATTAATGTCCACAGAACACAGTTGACTAACAATCATATTGAACTCATTTATATGATTAGCAACAGATCCATTCTCAGGCATTTGTAAATTGAATAATCTACGCATCAAATATACCTTGTTCATCGCAGATGGTTTTTCGTACATATTTGATAGTGCCTTCAACAGATCGGACGTGGTTTTCTCCTTGATGATGTTGAACGCCACATTTCTCAACAAAGTCAACCGGATCAGCCCTAGAGCCTGCCGATCCTTGAGCTTCCAGTCCTCTTCCTTAATGGACTCTGGCTTCACCCCAGTTAAGGGTTCGTGAAGATCCTTCTGGTACAGATAGTCTTCGATCTAAATCTTCCAGAAACCAAAATCGGATCCATCAAACTTCTCTATTCCAAACTTTGATCCTTCCATTTTCAGTGATCGTGATGAATCTCCCAAGCTTTGATAGCAGTTTTTAGGATCGATTTGCGTATACACACACCAAATCTATGAAAAGGATGAAGAAAACTATAGAGGGTTTTTGAGGAGAGAAAGAGAAGTAATTTCGTGGTAACACCCGTAGGTAACCTCCACGGCGGAAGGACTATTTATATTAATGACTCGGAGTATGTACAATTACACAGAGAAATGAGAATAAAAGGTATAGCCTAAAATATATAACAATACGTCATATATTAATTAGGCTACACAACCTAACAGGCTATGCCTTGCCTTACTAATTCTATTGAGGCATAACAAAACCTCTTCTAATTAACATGCATGTAAAAAATAAGAAGAAGAAAGAACTAAATATTCTATGATCATCACGGAGTTAATAACCAACTCTATCATGATATTACAAATGATAACGAAAGATTAAAATAAGCAAGAGTGTGGAGTCAGATACATATTTCTTTAAAATTTTTAAAATCTTCAAGAAGATGTAGCCCTATAAAGACTAGATTTTTCACCTTGTCTTGTTCCTCCAACCAGTCTAAAATATCTTAATATTTCATCATTTCTTCTTCGTCTATTGAATCTTGTTGATATAATTGAACTTTGTTTCCTTCTGCTTTGCCACCCTCATTGGTAATTGTCTTAGAAAAAACTCTTCAGATACTTTACCATCCCAACTATGTTTTCTTTCACGAGTCTTCTTTTTCTTGAATCCTTTCCTTTGTTGCCTAAGTGATTTCCACATTAACAGACGGCATCGAAATATTAAAAGTGAAATCACTAGTCCATCGTATTCTTCTTGTCATTCATATTAACAAATGTATCAACTGAGTTTACAATAAAAATCACTAATCACACGTACCAGAATTGCTAGTGATGACTAGGTGAAGGTTTAGAACGGAGCTCAGAGAGAAGGCTCTATACCGGTAGGGGAAGAGCTACGTGGTATTGAGGGGGTACACCCGAACCCCTTTCGTCGAAAAATTATACTATACGTATATGCTGAAGTTTTCTTTTTATGCGTATATATGTTAAGTTGAACCCCCTTGATACAAGCGAAACAATTGGCTTAGAGGCAAAGGGGTTCAAACTTTTAGCTCAAATCGCCCTAATGTCTCGGGTTCGAGACCCATTTACTGCAGTTTTTATTTTTATTTTTTTGCTTCATACGTTTTAAGAAAGGCAAAATCTATTTCCTTATTTAAAGAACCAAAATCGAAAAAACGGTGTCGTTTTGTTTTTAAAAAAGGCGATAAATTGATTAAAAATTAAATCCCTAATTGACTAATTTAGTGTCAAACCAAAAAAACCCTATCTATTTCTCTCTCTAAAATGTCAGCTATTTTCTCTCCACGCTGAGCTTGCTGCTCTTGCTCGTCTTTCACGATTTCACTTTTTTTCTCTGAGTTCTGAACTTCTTATATATTACAAGCTTTGTTTTCTTACTTTAAGAAATGTTGACCTTCCTTGCAGGTGATTCTTGGAGAGGAGGTAGCTGCATCAAAGCTTACATCTAAAAAGGGCAATTCCCTTGCTTGGTATATGGTGGATGTGCTTTTTAGGGCATCCAACAGTTTCATAAGTTTTTGAACTAACTTATGCAACTAATGTTAGTTCTGCTAATCCTTTTTATGGAACTAAACTTTTTTGTTTCAAGGCAAAATTTCGTATCGGTGACTCTGGACTTGTTATCTGTTTGGCAATTTCATACTCCATGTCACACCCCTTTTTACGTACTCTAAAATGGTTATTTTAAGTTCGAAAGGGTTTTATTATTTAAGTGACGAAGATGAAAATTTGTTTCGAAAAAGGACTATTTATATTGTTTATTCAGAGTCGCCACTTGGCCTAATCCGGTGTGCCAAGTCACCATTAGAAAATCCTTTCCAAAACCATTTGACACCTTAAACTGATTTGCGAACGGAGATTCCGGCTAAGGAATTCTGTTGACCGAGGGGAAGGTGTTAGGCACCCCTCGATCCCGTGGTTTGACCACGGTCGCTTGGAAGAGCGTATCGGCTAAATTGATGTTACAAATGCATGAACCACACAAAGCACGCAAAATAATCAAACAATAACAAAACAAGACAAAATGTAAAGCCGAGTCCAATTATTACAACCCGAAATAAAAATACTAAAATAACCTACACTAGTCCTAAACCATGCTTTACCCGATGCCTCGGGCCTTGATCACGAGCATCCTTAGTGTACAAAATTCTTCGGGGCATTCTCCGGTTAAATAAATACACTTTCCAAATACGATAAACAAAACATTCAATAAATATTCCAATCATTCCCACATTACACCAATCCTAAACTTGCCTACCCGAGCTTACTGTTTGCCTAGCCGCTCGACAACATACCGCATTCAACATCAACAATGTATCAAAAATATCATAATATTTACTTTTATCAATTTTCGATTCCCGTCCTCAAATTTATTTCAACCAACATGATTAAATAAGTTTCAATCAAATCGACCACGGTAATCGCGATTTCTTCAACATAATATCGAAACATATCACCACGTCACAATCATCAAACAAACACTAACAACGAAGATTCAAATCAAACACATAACAAATAAATCATCCACACCCACAACATCACAAAAAAAGTCAAGATAAAATAAAGATTCGGTAGAAGAAATGAACCTCGATGAAACTGATCCTTGTCGATAATAAAGAAATTTGAAGACCAAAATACTCGACCAAAGAACCTCAATCCGACCAAGAATCCAACTCAGTATGATAAATACAAATGGGACAGATTTAAAATCGGAACAAAACCTTGGAAACGAACCCCCAATACTCAAATTTCAAAACATCCGTGACCGACACAATTTCAAACAGAAACCGAACACAACCACGATTTCGGTGGACGTTGTCGAAATCCGGTCACACTACCCTCTCTCTGTTTTGATCTCTCTCTCCCACTCGAATCTCTCTTTCTTCGATCTCACTATTTTTCTGATCTCACTATTCCCCCCTCCGACGACGCAAACAACGACGGAGGAAGCCGGATCTGAACTGCGGCTGGAGGAGAACGGAAGGAGGCTCAAAGGCGTCTGGAGGCGGTGAGTTCGCAATAGTAGCGATGCTGGTTTGCTGGTTGGATTCTCGCTGGTCGGTGGTTGGTTTATCGGAGGCGGAAGAGGAAGTCCGGCAAAGGTGGTGACGGCATTTGTGCGGAGGAAGAGGAGGACGAGAGTTGGAGCGGCGCCGTTGTCGCCGATGAGGGAAGCGCCGAGAGAGGTTTTTTTTTGGAGAGAGAGAGTGAGAGCCTAGAAAGAAGGTGGAGCTGATTTTTTTTTTGTATATGCTCCCCTCTTTTTTTTTGTGTGTGTATGAGTTCTATATATCCTTTTCCAAAAATAGAGGAATGGTCCTTTTTCTTCCTTCTTTCCTGAAAGTTTCCGAATGTTTATTTCTTTTTGCCAAATAAAATGAGGGATCCACGTGGAGGTAAGGGTATGGTAGGTAGGTAGAGGGTGATTTGTCATTTTATTATTGGAGAGGGTTGTTAGGATGTTAAAAGAATAAAAGTTT
>NW_025887446.1:19707-31153 GCF_002878395.1 Capsicum annuum
TAAAAATAAATAAATAATAAAATATTAAAATACTTAAATGAACCATCATTAATCATTTAAGTTTTCCATTAATGATCTATATTTCCTAATTATTAACTAACCCGGTATACAGAGGTGGAGGCAGAAAATTTATCAAGGAGGTTCAACCAAAATAAGTAAGCATACTCCTAATATCCACAAATAAGCGGGTCGGGTTAGAAGATGAAATATATATTTCATAAGATGAGCTATAAGTTTCTCAATCTCAATCTGTAAGGAAACATTAAGGACAATCAACTAAAAGATAGCTCATATATCATTAAGCAACATCATCCAAACAACAACTGTAGTTACCTGCCATAGCTGAGAAGAGTCATCTGATTATGGGTGCAGGAGAAGCTGCAAAATCACAAGTTTAGAGGTGTAAGCTTTATCCTAATGAAACTTGAGTCAGCCAATTGATACACATACAGAAACTACACCTGTTTTCTGATAAAATGTGATAAAAATTTGAGAAGTGCAGAAGCCCATGGTGATAGTTGAGAGGAAATTATCAGCAGAAACACCTTGCCTCTGAGTAAACCATGAATTTCCTATTCGTACAGTTAACCAGAAAAGGCAATGTCATAACCAAACAACTATACAAGTAAAACAACCTGTTAACATGTAGCAATCAGTTAATCTTCTTGAACCAAACATATCAGTAATATTTTTTATGAGATGAGTAAAATACATAATATTTTAACAAGCTTTTTCCTGAACTTACAGCTTAAACCTGGAGAACATATCCAGATAAGTACTAAAAGAGCAATTCTCACCATCACACATGGATAATGTACCAAATGCATTTATTTTAGCCACTCAGTAGCTAAAGCGGGTTTCTAAATTTCTGAAGATAACCCTGTTTCTCACTGAACCAGTCTTAGAGGTTGCTTCAGGTTCCCATCTCACAGGTATCACAATAAAATAAACCCCATAATATTGGATCCTGCACTAATTTGGCATTGTGGTTCATTACCATGAAAAGGTAATATCATGAAACAGATCATAAATTTCTAACATCAACCATTTCACTAGTCTATGGAGTGTAGACACGTAATTTTGTCCCTCTCAAAAGTTCGATTTTATTCATTTTTACCTTATCATGTCATGTATCCTCACCCACGTGATTACATCCCACAAAAATACAAAAAAAGTAACTCTCAACAAAATCCCTAACAAACTTTTATTCTTTTAACATCCTAACAACCCGCTCCAATAAGAAAATGACAAATCACCCTCTACCTACCTACCATACCCTTACCTCCACGTGGATCCCTTATTTTCTTTGGCAAAAAGAAATAAACATTGGGAAACTTCCAGGAAAAAAGAAGAAAAATGACCATTCCTCTATTTTTGGAAAAAGATATATAGAACACATACACACACACAAAAAAAGAGGGGAGCATATACAAAAAAAAATAAAATCAGCTCCACCTTCTCTCTAGGCTCTCACTCTCTCTCTCCAAAAAAAAAACCTCTCTCGGCGCTTCCCTTATCGGCGACAACGGCGCCGGCGTCGGCGCCGCTCCAACTCTCGTCCTCCTCTTCCTCCGCACAAACGCCGTCACCACCTTCGCCGGACTTCCTCTCCCGCCTCCGATAAACCAACCACCGACCGGCGAGAATCCAACCAGCAAACCAGCGTTGCTACCATTGCGAACTCACCGCCTCCGAGTCTCCCTTCGTTCTCCTCCAACCGCCGTTCAGATCCGGCTTCCTCCGTCGTTGTCTGCGTCGTCGGAGGGGGGAACAGTAAGATCGGAAAAACAGTGAGATCGGAGAAAGAGAGATTCGAGTGAGAGAGAGATCAAAACAAAGAGAGGGTAGTGTGACTGGATTCTGGCAACGTCCACCGGAATCGTGGTTGTGTTCGGTTTCTGTTTGAAATCGTGTCGGTCATGGATATTTTGAAATTCGAGTGTTGGGGGTTCGTTTCCAAGGTTTCCGTTC
Source organism: Capsicum annuum (assembly GCF_002878395.1). Lineage (NCBI taxonomy): Eukaryota > Viridiplantae > Streptophyta > Magnoliopsida > Solanales > Solanaceae > Capsicum > Capsicum annuum. The sequence goes on from NW_025887446.1 coordinate 21,679, forward strand.
CGATTTTAAATTTGTCCCATTTGTATTTATCATACTGAGTTGGATTCTTGGTCGGATTGAGGTTCTCTGGTCGAGTATTTTGGTCTTCGGATTTCTTTATTATTGACAAGGATCAGTTTCATCGAGGTCCATTTCTTCTACCGAATCTTTATTTTATCTTGATTTTTTTTTGTGATGTTGTGGGTGTGGATGATTTATTTGTTGTGTGTTTGGTTTGAATCTTCGTTGTTAGTGTTTGTTTGATGATTGTGACGTGGTGATATGTTTCGATATTATGTTGGAGAAATCGCGATTACCGTGGTTGATTTGATTGAGACTTATTTAATCATGTTGGTTGAAATAAATTTGAGGACGGGAATCGAAAATTGATAAAAGTAAATATTATGATATTTTTGATACATTGTTGATGTTGAATGCGGTATGTTGTCGAGCGGGTAGGCAAACAATAAGCTCGGGTAGGCAAATTTAGGATTGGTGTAATGTGGGAATGATTGGAATATTTGTTGAATGTTTTGTTTATCGTATTTGAAAAGTGTATTTATTTAACCGGGAAATGCCCCGAGTTAATTTGTATTTACTCACCGGGGAATGCCCCGAAGAATTTTGTATGCTAAGGATGCTCGTGATCAAGGCCCGAGGCATCAGGTAAAGCATGGTTTAGGACTAGTGTAGGTTATTTTAGTATTTTTATTTCGGGTTGTAATAATTGGACTGGGCTTTACATTTTGTCTTGTTTTGTTATTGTTTGATTATTTTGCATGCTTTGTGTGGTTCATGCATTTGTAACGTCAATTTAGCTGATACGCTCTGCCAAGCAACCATGGTCAAACCACGGGATCGAGGGGTGCCTAACACCTTCCACTCGGTCAACAGAATTCCTTAGCCGGAATCTCTGTTTGCAAACCAGTTTAAGGAGTCAAATGGTTTTGGAAAGGATTTTCTAATGGTGACTTGGCACACCGGATTAGGCCAAGTGGCGACTCTGAATAAACAATATAAATAGTCCTTTTTCGAAATAAATTTTCATCTTCGTCACTTAAATAATAAAACCCTTTTGAACTTAAAATAACCATTTTAGAGTACGTAAAGAGGGGTGTGACAGCTCTGGCGACTTCACTGGGGAGACAAGTATGAGAATTCAAGCTATTTTTGGAGTTGTATCGGCTTTGTTTGGCATTACGAGTGTATAAGCATTGTTTGTGGTTATTGTTTGTGTTATTTTCACTTTTGTGCGTTTTCGTGCTCTTTGTTTGTATTATTTATCCTATGTGTTACCGTTTTATATCTGTCATCATGAGTCCACCCCCAGCCTCCTTTCTGCAACAAGTCCATAGTACACGTGTTGTACACAACCTCTAGTTGAGTCACCCTTATTTTAGGGGGGGAACCGTCGGTGTTATGGAGTAGGTGAAAAGCAAAGCAGCCACTATCGACCATACGCTCCCCCGAACAGCCTTGTTAGTGAATCAAAACGTAGATCAGCCTTTAGGTCATGCTTATGTGCATCATACGGAGACCTAACGGGACCCACATGGCCCTTTGTAGGAGACTCACCTCTAAAGCATCCTTACGTGCTAACTGTTGCATTTTTAAAAGTAACGTGGTCATTTGATGGACTGATTTTTGAAAAAAAAAAATAAAAAATTTAGGAGTAAGGTGCGTAGGCAAAAACGAAAAAGAAAAAAAATATATAAAAGTAAGTCAAAAGGAATGAAAAAAAAAGAGAAATGTCGTAGTTTATTTTAGAATTCGTTATGGCTTTTGTTTTTCACAATCCAAAAACTCAAAAAGATTTTTTTTACGTTTTGTAACATACCGTAAATTCAAAAAGAAAAAAAATGAAAAAAAAAAAGAGAAAAAAAAAGTTTTGTTTGCCTTTTCTACTTATTTGTCAAAAACAAAAATGCCAAAAAGATTTTTCTTCATAATTGGTGGTGTCAGTGTCTAGCTGAAAATTCAAAAGTTTTTTTTTCGTTTGTCTTTGGTAGTGTCTCTTAAGTTAGGGTCAATTTATTAGTAAATCGTTAATTGTCCAATCTGGATGAACTACGCACCCCTGATTCTCCTCTTTCGGGAGTGAGATACGTAGGCAGCCTATTGTTGGTTCGGGGATCTTATTTAAAAAATCCAAAAAAAATAAATAAAATTTCTTCACTTTTCATCTAGAGTAGGTGTTTCATACATGTCTTGAAAATAAAAATACAAAAAAAAAAAAGATTTTCCTCAATAGTCGTAGGTTTCATTTTTGGTTGGTCTTATTTCAAATATCCAAAAAGATTTTCTTCACTCTTCATTTTGAGTAGGTATTTATGTAATCTTTAAAAGAAAACAACAACAAAAAAAATATTCCCTTTAATAGGTTCAAGTTTCATTTTCCTATGAAATTCAAAATCAAAAACCCCAAAAGATTTTTCTTTGTTAATCGTAGTTTTCATTTTGTATAAGGATGTTAAGCCTAAAAATACAAAAAAAAGAAAAAGTGGGCAATGTTTATGCACATACTGCCCGAACTACACAAGATCTGATTCATGTACAACATGATACGTAGGCAACCCACTTTTGGGTTCGATCTAATCATTTTGTTTCGTTGTTTTTCATTATTTTTCCTCTTTTAAAGAAAAAACAAAAGCCATAAAGAATGATAAAATAAAGGTAGATAACGAGAGAAAAGAAAAGAGCAGAGATGGATACGAAAAAAAATGTAATAATATAATAATAATAATAATAATAATAATAATAATAATAAGTGTAGATAAAAAATAAGTGTAGACAAAAATCAGGATGATGTTAAAATGACCTCGCTACCCTTAAAAGCTGGTAGAAATGAACATGAATTTAGGACAATTTTATCAATGTGATTCCCATGTTTGTTGTGTGCCCTAATCCTAACGGATGTCGTCTTTGATGAGCATGTTCTTTCAAATAACAGTGGTAGGTTTGCAGCACTCTGGCTAGTCACCCATACTTCACTAGATCCAAAGCAAAGCTCACCATGGCTAGCAGGGAGATTGAAAATTCGCTCATTGACCCGGATCAGGATCACAGGGAAGAAAGTTCTGAACACAATGATGAGTTAGTAAGGATCAGGCAACAATTGATAGATTTACACCGGGCATGGGCCAACGGAATGCCTCCTCCTCTGCTCTTTGAAGGTCTTGGGTATATCTCTAATTGCCCACCGCTCTCTCAGGCGTAATTCTCTGCTCCTACTGAGTCACCTGAACACGCGCCAGGATTCACTTCGCGATATTATTATCCTGGCAGTTCTGGTGCGCCCTTGGCAGCTTCCCAATCAAGACCAGCTGCTTAGTCAGCGCCACTGATCACACCGGTATTCATTGCTCCGCCACCACATGAAACTCCCATATATGCTGTGCGTCCCACAATGAGGCTTCCTAGGTCTGCCAGTGAGCCAGTACTGAAGGTTTCAGATAGTCAGTATTATGCCCCGGAGCCTACTTTGCAAATGAATGAACCGTATGGGTACACTCAGCCGCCTGCATTTCCATTTGATACGGAGAAACCTGTCGCAGCAGAGGAACAGGATATCATAGCCCGGAAATTGAAAAGTTTAGAGCAGGCTATGAGGAATTTGTAAGGGATCGGAGATTATAGGAGTGTTTCCTATAAAGATCTTTGCATGTTTCCAGACATCAACCTTCCCCTCGGTTTTAAGATGCCTAAGTTTGAGAAGTATGCAGGACACGGTGATCCTGTGGCACACTTAAGACGTTATTACAACTAGTTAAGGGCTGCAAGAGGAAGGGAAGAACTACTCATGGCCTTCTTTAGCGAGAGTCTTTATGATCTGGCCTCAGAATGGTTTATCGATCGAGATATCGATAAATGGAACAACTGGGATGATTTGGCTTCTGAATTTGTTCAACATTTTTAGTATAACATCGACCTGATTTCGAACGAAAAATCCTTGGTCAACATGAAGAAAAAGAGCACTGAAGGTTTTAGGGAATACGCAATAAGGTGGCGTGAACAGGACGCCAGGGTAAATCCTCCAATGAAAGAAAGTAAGTTGGTAGAAGTTTTCATTCAGGCGTAGGATGAGACCTATTTGTAACATTTACTTCCGGCAATGGGAAAGTCTTTTATGGAAGTCCTCAAAATAGGGGAGAGATAGAGGACGGAATTAAGACCGGCCAAATAGTGAGTTTTGCCGCTTTAAAAGCCACCACACAAGCGATTCAAGATGGATCTGGCATATTTGAAGGTAAAAAGAAGAAAGAGGATGTGGCGACTGTCGTAGCTGGAACCCATTCCTATCCCAAAAGACCACCTCGCCCCTATCCCCAATCCCAAGCCCAAGTCTACGCCCAAGCTCCATATATTTCTCCCCACCATTACCACCCTCCACAAAACCCTTTATATTCCATTCCACCACCCCCGTACCTAGTATATAGCGTGCAACCATATGCCCAAACCCCTTCTTACCCGCAATGGCGCGCGCAAGCTCCATAAAATCGCCCATTCGTTCCACCAAATTACCAAAACCCCTTCAGACCCAGTTTTCAGCCTAGGCCCGAGGATAAAAAAGAGAAGGCAGTCAAAAATCAATTCACACCTCTTGGGGAGTCGTATGCTAGCTAGTTTGATAGGTTGAGAAAGTTGAAGGTTTTAAGCCCAATTCAAGGAAGGCTTTCAAATCCACCGCTGAGGAATCTCGATTATTCTTTAAGGTGTGCGTACTGTTCTGATATACCAGGCCATGATATCGAGAAATGCTGGCATTTAAAGAGATCTGTCCAAGATTTAATTGACACAAATCAGATGCTGGTCCAAGCCCCGGAGGGTCCAAACATTAACCAGAATTCGCTGCCAACCCATGCTGAAGCCAATATGTTAGAATTGATATATGATGGGAAAGAGTCTTCGAGGGGTTATAAGCCTATTATCAAGATACAGACCATTGAGAAGAAATCGGTGAATATAGCGAAGTATTTGAAAGCAATGTCATTAAGCCAGGAAGGAATGAGAGAAGATAAAACCCAAGAAAGCATAAAGAAACCCCTGATCACAGTACAAGGCGCCAGAAGGTATGTTGATTTAAGCCGAGATAAACCTAAGTTGACAGTGGTGGGAGCTCTGAGTCAGCCCATCTTAACGATGAAAGGAGCACTGGCAGTGCCTATTATCCTCAAACCGGTGACCCAACCTCCGATATTTGATACGAAAAGGATTTCCTGAAATTATGGGCGGACTGTGATGACCTATCACGGGAAAGAAGTTGTGGAAGATGTAAATGAGGTAAGGGGTTTGACTAGGTCAGGAAGATGCTTCGTGCCTGAAAGCTTAAGAAAGTCCAAGCCAACGGTGAGTGGACCGTCATCTATCAAAAAGCCTATCACCGAAGAAAAAGCCGAAGAATTTTTGGGAGCGTCTCTGCACGGTATAGTTCATCCCATATGTCCGAGTGAGAACGTGGGCACGTTTGGTTTGGGATTTGAGCCTACAGTTGAAGATCTGAAGAAATCCAAGGGAAGGAAAAAGGAAATATGTTCACTCCCTCGCCCAATGCCACTACTCAGTGAATCATTTGTTAAGAGCGGTATCACGAAGCATGTGGAATTTGAGGTTGAATTGGTTGATGACTTCCAGAACCTTTGTATTGAAGTTGATATGGTCGAAGCAGGAGAAGGTACCAGTATGGCAGACGTGTAATTCATAGGTCCAGCCGTCTGGCTCAATAATTGGGAAGTCACTCCTCTGCCCGTCAGGAAGGAGTTTTGGTAGTTTATTTTGTTTTTCTTTCTGTGTATCCGAGTTATTTCAGGGTTGTAATTCGGATTTTTGTTTGTTTATGTTATGTTGGCATCCGTGTTTAAACCCTTCTATCTTTTTATTTAATGAAATGCAATGTCCCTTTGGTTTCGTGTCTAATATATTTTGTTTTTCTTTTCTTACACAGTTCTCTTTATGCTGATTCTAATGACATGACATGCATGCGGAATTTTCAGCCTGATCTTGAAATCCAAACTAATCAAGATGTAATGAAGCAGGATGGGGAATATGATGAAGAAGAAGCACTAGAATAAATAATCAAAGAGTTGGAACAGTTTGAAGACAAACCGAATCTTAATTTGAATGAGACCGAGCCAATAAATCTAGGGGATCAAGAAGATATTAGGGAAACTAAAATCAGTGTACATGTTTTGCCACAACTAAAAGATGGAATGATTCAAGCATTAATTGATTATAAGGATATTTTTGCATGGTCTTATGATGATATGCGTGGTTTAAGCACTGAATTAGTGGCTCACAAATTGCCAACTGATCCCGCGTTCCCTCCTGTCAAACAGAAGTTGAGGAAGTTTAAAATAGATGTAAGTATTAGAATTAAAGAGGAAATCATGAAACAACTTGAAGCCAAAGTAATTCGAGTAGCTCGCTATCCTATGTGGTTATCCAATGTTGTTCCCGTACCAAAGAAAGATGGCAAAATTCAAGTGTATGTTGATTACCGTGATTTGAATAGAGTAAGTCCGAAAGATGAATTTCCACTGCCCAACATCCACATTTTGTTAGACAACTGTGCTAAACACGAGGTTGCCTCTTTTGTGGATTGCTATCCTGGATATCACCAGATCATTATGAATGATGAAGACGCAGAGAAGACATCTTTTATCACACCATGGGGAACTTATTATTATCGAGTGATGCCGTTCGGTTTGAAGAATGCTAGAGCAACATATATGAGACCCATGACCACTATGTTTCATGACATGATGCATAAGGAGATTGAGGTCTACGTGGATAATGTGATTATTAAGTCAAAAATTCAGGCCGACCATGTTAAAGATTTAAGAAAGTTCTTTGAAAGGCTTCGCAGGTATAATCTCAAACTCAACCTGGCAAATTATGTATTTGGAGTTCCATCTGGAAAGCTGTTGGGGTTTGTAGTCAGCCGTTGGAGAATTGAATTGGATTCTTCGAAAATCAAAGTCCTTCAGGATTTGCCCCCACCCAAGAATAGAACGGAGGTGATGAGTTTGCTTGGTAGACTGAACTACATTAGCCGTTTTATTGCTCAACTCACAACCACTTGTGAGCCCATATTCAAGTTGCTAAAAAAGAGTGCTGCGGTAAAATGGACTGAAGAATGTCAGGAAGCGTTCGATTGAATCAAAAGATATTTGTCAAATCCACCCGTGCTGGTACCCCCGGAGAATGGTAGGCCTTTGATCTTATATTTATCAGTCATGGACAATTCTTTTGGTTGTGTCCTGGGTCAACATGATGTCACAGGTAAAAAAGAGCAGGCTATTTATTATCTTAGCAAGAAGTTCACCGCATATGAGGCCAGGTATACTCTTCTTGAAAGGACGTGTTGTGCCCTAACTTGGGTAGCACAGAAGTTGAAGCATTATCTCTCATCCTATACTACTTATCTCATCTCCCGCATGGATCCTTTGAAGTATATCTTTCAGAAGCCTATGCCGACGGGTCGATTGGCAAAGTGGCAAATATTGCTTACCAAGTTCGACATTGTATATGTGACTCGAACCGCCATGAAAGCCCAAGCCTTGGCAGATCATCTTGCTGAGAGTCCCATCGATGAAGAGTACGAGCCATTAAAGACATATTTTCCTGACGAAGAAGTGTCGTGTGTCGATGAAGTCGTTGTAGATGCTGATCTAGGTTGGAGGTTATTTTTTGATAGAGCTGTCAATATGAAAGGAGTCGGAATAGGTGCGGTTCTTATCTCTAAATCTGGACAATATTTCCCGATAACAACACAACTTCGATTTTACTGTACTAATAATATGGCGGAGTATGAAGCCTACATTCTTGGTTTGAGGTTATGAAGCCTACATTCTTGGTTTGAGGTTAGCTGTTGATATGGGAGTCCAAGAATTATTGGTGTTGGGAGATTCAAATTTGCTCGTCCATCAAATTTAAGGCGATTGGGAGACGCGAGATTTGAAGCTCATCCCGTATCGACAATGCTTGCAGGAGCTATGTCAACGGTTTGTGTTAGTGAAATTTAGGCATATTCCAAGGATTCATAATGAAAGTACTTATGCTTTAGCCACTCTATCTTCAATGCTCTAACATCCTGATAAAGCTTATATCGATCCAGTGCATATACAGAGTCGTGATCAGCATGCTTACTGTAATGCAGTTGAAGAAGAGCTCGATGGAGAACCTTGGTTCTTGGATATCAAGCGGTACATTCAGTCAGGAGAATACCCAGCATATGCCACCAACGATCAAAAGAGGACTATTAGGCGTTTGGCTAATGGATTTTTCTTAAGTGGGGGAATCTTGTATAAGGTAACCCCAGATCTGGGACTTTTGAGGTGTGTAGATGCAAGAGAAGCCTCGGTAATCATGGTTGAAATACAATCTGGAGTATGCGGGTCACACATGAACGGTCATGTTTTGTCAAAGAAGATTCTTCGAGTAGGTTATTACTGGCTTACCATGGAAAAATATTCTATTCAATTTGTTAGGAAGTGTCCTCAATGTTAGGTACATGGTGATCTGATACGTTCTCCTCCAGTTGAGTTGCATGCAATGGCCGCTCCATGGCCGTTCGTGGCTTGGGGAATGGACGCGATTGGACTGATTGAGCCGAAGTCATCAAATGGGCATAGATTCATTTTGGTAGCCATTGACTACTTCACAAAGTGGGTAGAAGCAATAACTTTTAAGTCAGTGACAAAGAAGGCCGTGGTAGATTTTGTTCATGCCAATATCATTTGTAGATTTGGAATTCCTAAGATGATCATTACAGACAATGCTGCCAATCTCAATAGTCATTTGATGCAAGAAGTATGTCTACAGTTTAAGATTGTACATCGAAATTCTACTCCATATCACCCAAAGGCCAATGGAGCTGTAGAAGCCGCCAATAAGAATATAAAAAAGATACTGCAAAAAATGGTACAAGGGTCTAGACAGTGGTATGAAAAGTTGCCATTTGCATTGCTAGGTTATCGCACAACTGTTCACACTTCAACAGGGGCAACTCCATATTTATTAGTGTATAGGACAGAAGCAGTCATCCCTGCAGAAGTTGAAATTCCCTCTCTTCGAGTCATTGTAGAAGCAGAGATTGATGATGACGAATGCGTAAAAACCTGACTGGAACATTTGAGTTTGATTGAGGAAAAAAGGCTAACGTCTGTGTGTCATGGCCAGTTATATCAGAGGAGAATGGCTCGAGCGTATAACAAAAAGGTCCATCCCAAGAATTTTGAAGTCGGTCAGTTAGTATTGAGACGTATCCTTCCTCACCAGGTTGAAGCGAAAGGCAAGTTCTCCCCTAACTGGCAAGGTCCCTTTGTTGTGAAGAAAGCGTTGCCCAATGGAGCCTTATATTTGACAGATATTGAAGGCAAAATGGCATAAATGGCTATCAATGCTAATGCGGTCAAAAGATACTATGTATGATATTTGATCCTTCGTTGAGTTTATTGCATGTTTAGTACTTGCATTTTTGAAGATTGATATGATGAAG
>NW_025887447.1:0-3466 GCF_002878395.1 Capsicum annuum
CATACAAAAAAATTAAGCTAAATAAGATGAAAGTTTTATTTTTAAGACTAAATATTTAAAGCTTGAAAAGAAATATATATAAAAAAAAGTTAAATAAGATGGAGGGTGTTTTGGTAATCAATTAATTTATTCTTAGAAATTATACCATGCATATTACTTTGAATACAACAAACCAAACACCCACTAAAAAATAATCTCAGCATAACTAATATCAGTATAACTTATCTTATCATAACTTATCCCAGCATAACTAATCTCAGAATAATTACATTCCCAACCAAACGACCCCTTATAGTGATTCAACGGAATAAAGATGAAGTAAAAAGAAATAGAAAGCTACTCTCAACATATACCCTCCCCCTCTTCTCTTATATTATAAGAGAGAGAGTGTGCGATCGTTCAGTTGTTTGCTTCATGATTTTACTATATCATCCCTAATTAATTATTATATTTCATTTATGTATTAAAAATTTAATATTAATATTTAATAAAAAATAAAATAGACATTTATGACATATTTGCTTCAGCTACTTCAATCGTAATTTTACTATATCATCCCTAATTATTATAAGTCATCTAAGTATTAAAAAATTAATATTAAAAAAATTATTATAAAGTCATCTAAGTATTAAAAAATAAATAATATTTAATAATAAATTAACTTGACGTCTTATATAAGGTCCGCTTAATTTTTTCTTCACAAGTACTTTTTATAGTAATTTTGATAGGCATTTATGACATATCTGTTTCAGCTGCTTCAATCGTAATTTTACTATATCAACCGTAATTGATTATTATAAATCAATTCTTATAAAGTCATCTAAGTATTAAAAAATAATAATATTTAATACTAAATTAACTTGATGTCTTATATGGAGCCCACATAAATTTTTTTCACAATTATTTTTTTAGTAAGTTTGTTATATCACTTCTAATTAGTTATTATAAGTCATTTAAGACATGTCTGTTTCATTGCTTCAATCGTGATTTTACTATATCACCCCTAATTAATTATTATGGTCATCTAAGCATTGTGTCACTTAAATTGGAATAGACCAAAAAGTATTATAAATAATAATAATTAAAAAATAAATTATTTAAAAAGTATAATTGACTATAAATGCCACAAAATTTTGAATAAAGGGAGTAACATATATTATTTGAAAATTACATAAAAAATTTTATGAATTGTAATAGTGCCAAAAAAAATACTATAAATCACAATAATTAACAACTTAAAAAATTTAAAGGCCAATTTGCATACTTTTGCACAACTCTGTTGGTTCTTTCCCTTGCCTTCATTTTTTCATCCATTTTAATTTGTTTCTTATTTTTTCAGTCTGTTATATATTTAAAAAAATATGAAAATTTTTTTGTAGATCACAATAATTAATAACTTAAAAAATTTAAAAAATATAAAATATTTGACCGACTCTCAAAATTTCTGTAGATCACAATAATTGAAATATAGCTGATTCATTCATTCATTTTCTTCTCCACTCGATGTATATAATGTTGGAACATGCACAATGAAAGCAAGCATAAAAGATCACATAAAATTACATAAATTTAAATGACATTATTACAAATTAGGTTATTAATTACTAACCTCTTAAAGCTATTGCACAAGTTGTCCAAGACATTCTCCAGGTTTACGATCTTTTGCTATAAACTCAAAAATCTCCGAATGTGGAATACTTATGTAGGCAAGTACTACTTCTCAGAAAGGTGATTTTCTACGGAGGAGGAGGGTCCTATTTATACACCCATTTTAGGATGTAAAATCTGTCCAAAATGAATATAATTCTTCCTTTCCAAGAATGACATTTTTAGGCAAAAATCAATTCCGATCGTGTAAAACTTTCCTTTTAGAAGAGTAGTTTATTTCTCCAAAATCCTGTAGGATTCTGTTGCTTCTTGAAAATCAATTTCTTCTTTCCCAAGTTCATTAAATAATCAGGCATAACAGAGACCATGATTTTATTAATGAGACTTTCAATTATGGTATTAATTTACAAAGTGAATTAATTAACCTATCATAATTAATTACATATTATTTCACTAAAAATTCATAATAATTGCACTCTTTGGTGTAATTTCAAAATCATTGACTAAACCTTATTTAACTCCCATATTAAGATCACAGATACCAGTCAATTGAATTAAATTTTTAACTGTTTAATTCATGACTAATTTAATTCTCTATTCATACGCTTAACTAATTTCTTGTAGCGGCTACAAAATCCACCTGCAGGATTTTTAAATGAAAATTTATAAGTAAACATGAAAGGTTATCTTCAATATCAAGGACGGGACATGAATTCCATCAACTAATTATTACTTCACAATTGTCATTTGTCATTATGCAACCTATCGGGAATAGATTAACTCACAAAAAGAGTTTTACCCTTTTGATAGACGATCAAGAAAACGAACAAAATACATTAATCATAATAATTATATTAAGATTAAGAGTATAAGTAAATTTAATTATTTAGAGATGTTGTTTTATAAAATTTAAAAGATAAACAATCATCTCTCCTTGGTCTGTTCAACACACACAAAGTTTGCTAGCACAAGAAGTTGGAATGCAATCATTCAATAATCAAAAATAAATTATATTTAATCTTTTATTATAATCATAAAGATGTTTATCAAATCCCATCTTTGATTGTGAACATAATTTTATAACCTATGAGAATCGACAATTTACTCTTCCATCCATGAGCCATAAAACTTCATGCACAAAATCATCTATTTTATAAGTAACGGACACACATATAAATAAAATGATTTATTTAAAATTAAGTCTTTAATCTATATAAATGAAATAAAAATCTTAAATAAAAAATAATATTATACAAGCCCGCATAATTAATAGAATATCGTAACATATATTCCCTTCCAACTTTGTTTTTCTTTTTCATGTACATTGACTCTGTTTTTCAAATTTTGGATCAAAATGGTATTGAATGAGGAATAATTTCAACAAATGGGTTTGTCAATTTTTTTATGACCAACATGGTAGAAACGCATGGTAAGGGAGCACCTTAAATGTGCAATTTTTACATTAAAAATAGACGTATCGTTTAGTAATATTTACATTGAAGGTGTTCTACTCTCACAAGCCTTCAATGAGTTTTTTACATTTTAAAGAAAGGATCATTACGATCATGAACCTTCAATATTAATTTTGTTGACCAAAAATCTGAAAAAAATTATCATTTTCTGGACTGATGGGACAACAAAGGACAAATTTTTCCCCAAAAGCTCATAAGAGCAATGCACCTTCAAGCAAATTACAAATACACCTTTAAACAAAAAACCTTCTCCATAAATATTTTTTCATACCTTCAACCTTATTTTTTGTTCCTCTCTCTCTATATATGCTCTTCATTGCCATATATATTACTAAATTCACAAAAAATATTGTACTTTACAGTTGATATATCCTTCAATCTAAATT
>NW_025887448.1:0-145093 GCF_002878395.1 Capsicum annuum
AGTGGGATCGATACCCAACCCAGGTTGGGTTCTATATTTGCTAACGACCGCTTTACACTCCCACGAGAGCTGTAGATTGAGCGTTATCAAGAACTGATAATGATTCCCATTACTTAACCTCGGCTAAGAAAAGTTAAAACTATATGCTTTGGCCCTCTTTTTCTAATATTCCTTCACTTTAAGAATCTCCTCTTTATTATTGGGAATGCACTTTCATCTTGGAGACATCCATCTCATTAACCAACATGGTGATTCTACACTCCTTAATGATATCCTCATACACACAAGACATAAAAGCTTACTTATTTGATCCCTAGAATCAACCACCATAGTCAAAATGTACCTCATCAACTGAGTAAACATGAGCAAATATTCCTTAACACTCATAGTGTCCTATTTTAAGTTGATGAACTCCTGCACTTTACCTTTCCTCAACCTAAGCAAAAAGAACCTATCGAAAAATGTAATAGCAAAATTATCCTACTCTACTAGACCTTCGTCTATAGAAGGCAGTCCTTGAAGTTGGTAAGCAACCAAATCAGTAGTTCTATCTTGAACGTTCTATGGAACTGGTGATCATGAATAATGTAAAAATAAATATCAAGCAAAGCTAGAAATAAGTTTTTTTGACAATTCAAAATATTGAAATCTAAACATCTATTTGAAAGCCTCTAAATATAATGAGCTATTGATACAAGAACCCTACTAACTCCAACAAATTAAAATTTAAATAATTGATAAGAAATAAAAATTGATAACTAGTCCTTAAATTATAAGGACTCAGCAAAAGATGTTGCTGAATGTGGTGTGAGAATGTGCTATGTGTGGTCTGGGTACTAAGCGTCCAAACCTATAGTATGAAATAATATAGCATAAAGAAGTATGCGTTAAGTACTTTCAATGTAGTGGGTTTGTGAGATGGACAACTGATAGCATAACTAAACTAAAATACATAAATATGTAAGCTAAATGGAAAACCAAGTATAACATGTACTGGACAAACTAAATATTTGATTATTTGGTCAAGAAAACTTTAACTGAACATAAACCAAAAATAAAATAAGGGTTGTAAGAGTTGACAATAACTGACATACCCTAATATAATCTAATCATGGTCCAACCTATAACCCTAGTTTGAAAGATACTAGTACCTTACAAAGGGTACCAACACTGTCTGATGTGGATCCACTAAATTGATATCCTGATAGACGAGAGTGTAAGTCCTATCTTGCAAGTGACCCTTCTTAACATACAGTTGTACCATATTTTTGTAACATAGGGACTTCTACTAAAGGACTCAATCCTAACTAACGGGTGAGCCTTCATACTGTATTCACTCGGTGCTAAGTATAACTCCCAACTCAATGACCCTAAAAGTTGGTATATTTATATGATTATTATTGCATTGACATTCTTAAAAATAGCAACATATGCATTATTTGAGGTTCTAACATCATGATAACTAATATATGTATGAAATCCAAGGTATCAAGTATTCATAACCCACCTGCTCTGGCTATGAAATAAGCATGATAAATATTAAAAGACGATCATAATAAAAAATCTTATAAAATATATCTTAAACACAATAATTTATAAATAGTAGGGAAATTCATTATTTTTGAACATAGACAATGTCACTTTTATGGAGGGGAGGGAAAACATATATTGGTGATATGATCACATAACAAACTGAGTAAATTAAAGAAACTTCATATTTGACCTGAAATCTAAATTAAGGAGAATTTAAAAATCTTTGGGACTCAATGGGTGGAAGGGACCCATTGACGTAACCCTACATACCTTAAATACAAGTCTTGGAGAAAATCCTTGGAATTTGAGCTTTTTCTTAAGAAACTCTTACTTGCTTTGATGAGGAAGAAATCACTTCTTTTGTCTTAACTATAAAAATATTTTTAGGTTTGTAATCTTTTAGGGTATATTAACCCCCAATAACTGATGTTGGGGTGCCTAAACAATATGGAATTGGGACTAGAAGAATGGGAATTGAGAAAAATATGTCTTTTAAATCATGAAGAAAATTACTTGTTCCATTCGTCACGACTCAGTTTATGACTTATTATGATGTCACGATTCATATTTGAGTTATGATCTAAATTCGTAAATTGCTCTTTCCTTACTATTAAGACAATTACTGCAGTCCTAAGTACTCGATAGATCTAATTACTTGTCATTTGGAGAAGTCGTGGTCTGAGACTCAATGTATAGATTTCTTTCTATTCTAACAATTAGTCCACACAATGACTCATTAGGACTTATAATGACTAATTGTTGGGATATATTACCATGTACTAAATTTTTATGATACCACATTATCGTGGTAATGACTCAACAGAATGACTCATTACATCTAGAAATGGGTAATTTCCTAATTCGTTGTCATTTTTAGTTTGACAGACCCTTTGGAAATTTTCCATAACTTATTTCCATGATAACAAATTCTGGCTATATTAGTGGAATTGGAAAACTTTTAATGGCTATATGCTTTATAAATCTTTACGACCAGTTTCTACTATTGGCAAAGTTAATGTATAAAAACAAATATTATTCAAGTAGACCTCCCATTAGATGGTATGGTGATTTCAAGGTAAGGTCGTAAGATACTAATCTTTTGAAAGATTCATTGGAGAAGGTGAAGTTCATCTAATAAAAGATTTTACCAAATCAAAGTATACAAATAGAATTTGTGGATCTAAAGGTGAAAGATATGCACTTTATGGAAGGTTTCGAAGTCTTGATCAGGGTTTATCCATAAAGGGTGCCATGTATTTTAGTAAGAGAAATAAGCTTAATTAAAGCTATATTAGAACATTCAAGATTCCTATGCGTGTAGGGCAAGTTTCTTATAGATTGGCTTTTCCTCTGAATGTGTTGAGAGTTGGCCACATTTTCATGTTTCCATGCTGAAAAAGTTTCATGGTATTGGGAATTACATAATTTTCTAGAATTCACATAAAGTAGATTAAAACCTCTATTATAAATAGGAAGATGTGGCTAATTTGTATAGAGAGGTTTACAAGTACAGAACTAAGGATATTGCATCTATAAATGTCTAGTGGAAGAAACTTCCTATTAAAGAGGCCACTTAGGAGACTAAAGTAGACATACATATCAAGTATCCCCACCTTTTTGGTAAGTCAAATAACCCATTATTTTCCTCAATTTCTTTTCTCTTGTGCATTTAAGTTTAAACGATTGTTGAATTGGTATTCAAAATAATGATCCAATTTGTCATTCTAGTATTATTTAGGGCATAAGTACCCTACTAGAATTTCCCTTGGTAAAAGAGTTGAAAAATACTCAAACTAGGGTGGTTTATAATAAGAAATTATGTTCTGTACTTTAGTGGCGATGGGTGACTCAAAGTGCAGTATTAGGTGGTTGTTTATTTCTTATTGGATGGTCAACTAACGTAGTTTCTCATAAAAAATTTTGCAATGATAAACAGATCCATAGAAATTTAGTTACAGAGGTTGCTACATTGGGATAAATCTGTAATATCTTAAATTAAGGTTTATGCATTAAAATTATGTAGATTCTACTATCCCCATATTTTTTCTTCAAAGATTTCTACAATAGTCAAACAACAACTGTAGTGAGAATGGTATACTGGCCATTGAAAAACTACAGTAGTAGTAGTGGGGATGGAAGAGGCCATTGTAGCAGTTTGTTAACCATCCGTCAATTACCAAAGTCGCACCATTAATATGAGTGACACGACTGTTGTAGTGATTGTAGACACCTAATTTTATCTTCTATATTTTAAGTTCTTAAGCTTCTTTAATTTTAAAAAATTTGAAATGATTTCGATTGATGAAAATCGGGTTTCAATTGAAAATACTCTACTTTCACAAAAAAATAAAAATAAAGAATTGATGAAATGATTAGTTTCATAGTGGTAAACAAAATCATTATACTTCAATAAATACCTATCTATGAATTCACCAATTTAAGAAGATCATTAATTAATTAGGAGATTAATCTAGTCATAAATTTTATCCCATTTTTTAATTTAAAGAACCATTGGGCCTTTTATTAATGAAAAATATTTACACAATTGGGTTCGCCCAGTAACACATCTCGGGTACTCGATCCAAATGATAAAAATGGAAATAAACATAGACTAGAAACTTCCATCCAAAGACAAAACAATTTAAAATACAAAAAGGAAAGCGAAAAAGAGACCTACTTCATCTTTATCTTCTTCACTATACATCATTGATTCTTCTACTCAAATTACTAGAGCATGAAGATTCATCCTATTTTTAAATCTCAAAATTGAAACAAAAAGACATGTTTTGGGCATTTTCATATAATGTGTTTAAAACTCTTACCAACACTATGAATTGACCTATTTGAAGACTTCCTTAGCAAAACCAACTTTCAATTTGTACTTCTAACAACAAGATGAGTGTTTTCCTTTTGATTTTGAGTTATTTAGAAATAAATGTCAAATTCTCATCAATTTTACCTCCTTGGTAGGTTGAGCTTAATTTGAACCTAATACCACTTTCTAAGTAGATACAAATGGATGGTCCTTTGACATTAATTTCCATGAAATACCCCTGAGCTCTGTAGACATTGTTGAAGGTATTTGGTTTTTTGCTTAGCTATGCCACTATTTGGAGATTTTTGTTGTTACCTTTTTTGTGATTTGTGGCTTATTTTTTTTGAACATCTCTTACGTTTTCCTGAATCTGTGTTATGCACCTTTGATTGTACTATATCTGCATGTGATATCTCTAATTTTTGTGATCTTTTAATATTTAACTGAGAACAAAATCTTCATTTTTACCTTTTTTTGTTATTAAATTGTGAAGTTGATCCATATCCATGTTTAATAAACCCTTTGATCTATCCAGAAGTTGTTTTGGAAGAAGAAGAATTGTCAGTACCTACAAAAGAGAAAACATAGTTAGCTAAAAAACTAGCAAGTTTATTCCCTTCTTTGAAGGTGTGCTGAGTACTACCTCTAACCCGTCTATTATTTCTTGTATCTTCCTTATCTCAGTAGATATATACCAAGGTATTTCCCACTGACAAATCACAACTTTTTGTTATACTAAGGAGTCTATTTGCAAACTTACATAGAGCAGATTATGACTTATACATTATTTTAGCCCATCCTTAAACCTACAGCTTCAGCCATTAAATTAACTGTGAGAACAATTTTCCTAGTTCTACATAGATTAATTCACCATGGTGATCCCTAAAACAAAAAAAATAGTCGAACATGGGCCAAGACTACGTTTTATAGCACTATCTAAATTATAATTATACTAAGCTCGATTAGGTAATCACCATTAAATCCCCATGCTTCTCTATTTAGGCCAATAATCTTATAAAAATCTCACTAATTCCACCCAGGACCTAGTATATTTTTAAGCCAAGGAAACAATATTTTCTCTAAATTTTTTAGGTTCCTAGTAATTTCCATCTTTATACTAACATATAATCTTTTACCACCATGTTGAAGATAGTTTCTTAATATCCAAATTAACCAAAGTATAAATATAGATACAACTATATATATATGATTGATTTTAGAGATAGGAAGAGCATTCCACCAGTTGAGAACATTGTCCCTAAGTTGTAAAATAGACCTGCCACTCTTGCTATGGAAATAAAATAGTTCCATAAATTTTTTGAATATTAACACTGCACGGAAAAAAGTCCAATAGTTTCTTGGATATCTTTCACAACAACAACAAACAACATTATCAAAAATTCAATTTCTAATGAGAACCACTCCTATAGGAATTCTCTTGCATTACAGTCTCTCAAAAAAAAATACCTTAAAAGTTATACCTTTCATCTATATGTAATTAAGACTCCAAAATATGATCTCTTTGTTTCTCATAATTTCCAAAAAAGACCTCACAGTAAACTTACCAAAAGCTGTCAACATCTACCATGCCTTGTCACATAACTCTGTGTGTATTACACTCTAAATATTATCAATAAAAAAATCACAAACATTTTTACCAAAGTTTGACTACAACATATCTATTTTCCATCCATTAGTTGTACACAATTGATTAACCTCATCAATTTGATAGTCTTTATGCCTATAAATTGGTAAATAATAATGGAGTGCACCTAATTATATCAAGTTATCTAATCATAAACTAGAGTTACCTACATTTTATTCCCACCATATCTCCTCGTATAAAACATCATTAGCCTCTAGAATAGTCTTGTAGAGTATAGGTAGTGGGTCTTCTATTTTGGAAACTTTAGGTTGTCATCCTAGTCCAACTATACCTTCTTAAATTATGTCGGGTCATAGGGATTGTTATATGTTTGATGAGATTGGACATTTGGATTGGGACTTTCCATGCCATATCTTTAGAGCTACTCCTATTTTGTCTATGAAATGTAAAGGATCTACTAGGGGTACGAGAGGTAAAGGTAGTTATGATCGTAGTTTTAATCGAGGGACTACCCAGTCAGAAAGAGGATGTGGTCAGTGTTATACTATACTTGTAAGGCTGAAGGCAGAGGACTCCGATGCTTGATCACATTTTCATCCTTGTTTATTTAAGATCTACATCTGTGTTATTTGATACTAGTTAAATTTTTCCATTGTGTCTGCTTATTTTACTTTGGGTTT
Source organism: Capsicum annuum (assembly GCF_002878395.1). Taxonomy (NCBI): domain Eukaryota; kingdom Viridiplantae; phylum Streptophyta; class Magnoliopsida; order Solanales; family Solanaceae; genus Capsicum; species Capsicum annuum. Next base: position 6,635 of record NW_025887448.1, read on the forward strand.
TGATTTTACTTTTAAGTCTCTTGATGCTCCTATTCATGTATCTGTCCCCATAAGAGACTCTTTAGTGGTGGATGGAGTGTACCAATGTTGTATTGTAACTTTAGCTGGGCATGAGACCTGGGTAGATCCTATTATATTAGATATAGTAAAATTTTATGTCATCTTGGGCATTGATTGGTTAGCTTCTTATCATGTTCTCCTAAATTTGTATGATAAGACCTTGAACTTAGCTTCATGAGGTATGTTGAGGATATCTTATAAGGGTGTGCATCATTTCAGTCCCAATAGATTTATCTCTTATCTCAAGCTTGTCACTTGGTTTAGAAGGGGTGTCTGTTTTATTTGTCTTATATTCATTATACTAGTTTTGTTTCTGTTCCTTACTTGGGTTTTGTTAGTATTGTCCGTGAGTTTGTGGATAATTTCCCTTTGGATTTGCAAGGTATTCCTGTAAATCATGATATCAAATTTGCTATTAATTTTGAGCTAGGCACCAAGCCACTTTCTATTCCTCATTATATGGGATGGCCCAAACTGATTTAAAGGAATTAAAGGATCAACTATAGGACTAATTTAATAAGGGATTTAGTCAACCTAGTGTATCATCTTGGGGTGTGCCTGTGTTGTTTGAGAAGAAAAACATGGGTCAATGCGAACATGTATTAATTAATAATAGTTGAATAAGGTGGAGATTAATAATAAGTATGCTCTTCCTCATAATGATAACTTATTTGATGAGATTTGAAATGCTTTAGTATTTATGATGATTGATTTAAGGTCCGTCTATCAACAGTTGAGGATTAGAGCTTCAGATATTCCAAAGATAGCCTTTCAAACTCGGTATGCTCATTATGAGTTCTTGGTCATGTCCTTTGGGTTTACCAATGCCCTATCCTCGCTCATAGAGTTGATGAACTAGGTATTTTGACCGTATCACAACTCTTTTGTCATTGTATTTATAGGCGATATCTTAGTTTATTCCAACAGTGAGGCAAATAATGAGTAGTTTTTATGGATTGCACTTCGGAGATTAAGGGATGAGAAGTTGTATTCTAAGTTCCATAAGTATGAGTTTTGGTTGGAGAAGGTATCTCTCTAGTTCATGTGGCGGCCAAGGATGGTATTATGGTTGACCCGATAATGATTGCAGGGGTTCATGATTGGGTTAGGCCTAGTTCCCCACTGAGATTTCATATTTATTTGATTAGTAGGTTACTATCGGCATTTTACTAAGGGTTTTTCATCTATTGCATTTCAGTTAACCAAGTAGACTTAGAAGAGGATTTCCTTTTGGTGGTCCGATGCTTGTGAGGCAAGCTTTCAAAAGCTCAAGTATTTATTGACTTCATCTTTATTCTTGACTCTGCCCAACGAGAGCATAGTTTTTACTATCTTTTGTGATGCTTTAGGTGTTGGTTTAGGTTCTATGTTCATATTGGAGGGTAAGCTGATTGCCTATGTTTCCTATTAGTTGAAGCCCCATGAGAGAAATTACCCTACCCATGATATAGAGTTGTACATGATAGTTTTTCTGTTGATGTTGTGTAGTTACTACTTGTACAAAGTCTATTGTGAGATTTTTTTGAATAATTATAGCCTTCAGTAATTCTTCACCCAGCGAGATATTAACATAAGTCAACGCCATTGGCTTGAGTTGCTTAACAATTATGATTTGATTATCTTTTATAATATAGGAAAGGCTAATATGGTTGGCAATGGCTTGAGTTGGATGTCGACTAGCATGGGTAGCTTGGTGCATCTTTTGACTTAGGGGGTACTTTTGGCCTTAGCGATTCAATCTGTGACTAACAAGATGGTTAGGCTTGATATTTGGACAACTAGGTGTATTTTGGCATTCTTGGAGGATAGGTCTTCCTTGATAGAGTAGATTTAGACTCATTGTTTGTTCATGTTGTGTTGATTGGGATTCAGGATAAGTTGTTGCCTGCTGCATCTAAGGATGCCTTGCTTGATTCAGATGGTGTTTTGAGGATTGAATGCCAATTTTGTGTACCAATATTAGGTGATTGGATTAGATTGATTTTAGAGGAAACCCATTATTCCAGTTATTCTATTCATGTGGGAGTGAATAGGATGTACCACGAATTAAAACAACATTACTGGTGGGGTGGTATGAAGAAGGATATAACAAATTTTGTAGCTCATTGCCTATGTTCCAAGAAATAAATGTTGACCATTTAAGACAAAGTGGTTTGCTTCAGTGGTTACCCATTACTCATTGGAAATATGAGGGGATCATTATAGACTTCGTGAATAGGTCAACTCATATTCTCGTGGTGTTGGTAATATTTGGGTCATCGTGGATCAGTTGACCATATCAGCTTATTTCATTCTGGTATATGTTTCTTTCAGTGCTGAGAAGTTTGTGTGTATCAATATTCATTAGATAGTGCATTTTTATGGTGTGATAGGGTCTATCATCTCAAACAAGGTTTACTATTCACATCTCACATTCAGAAGACTTTTCTAGAGGAGTTGGGTGCTCAAGTTGATCTTAGTACAACTTTTCACCACCAGACTGATGATAAGTTGGAGTGGACTATTCAGGTGATAGAAGCTATGCTTCATTCTTCAGTGGTAGTCTTTAGTGGTCAATGAGAGGAGCACATAGCTTTGGTGGAGTATCCATATAGTAGTAGCTACCATTCTAGTATCAAGATGGATCTTTTCAACGTATTATATGGTAGGTGTTGTATCTCTCTAATTATTTGGATTGGTATTTGTAATACCCCGGGAAAATTTTCGTTGAAATTTTGTGCGTAAACGTGTTAGGTTCTATCTTCTAGAATGAATTATAAATTTTCCATGTGGAATGTCTTAGATTATGACCCACCATTGCATAGAGTATCGAATAATCTTTCCAATGATAGGTGTATCATCCAAAATGGACACCCGAGCGACGAGTTATGAACATTCCGATCGAATCGTGAATAGTAGTGAACAGTAAAACGTGCAGGAAAAAGTACTGAGGCCTGACGTATTTATTTTCCAACTTTAAACGATCATAACTCCTTGTACATAATAATCGGGGTGATCTACTATATATCAACGAAAAGCTTTGTGAGTCCTCTTTCCAATGAAATTAATTTCATCCAATTTTTCTATTGGAACAAAAAGTTAAGGTCGATCTACTTCAGCCTACCAAAAGCAAATTTTTGGTTCAACTTTGAACAATCATAACTCCTCTTACGCAATGATGTAGGTGAGATACTATATATCAACGGAAAGATATAAGACTCCTCTTTCTAATGAAATTGGTTTTATCCAATTTGGATATTGAAGTAAAACGTTATGGTTGATCTACTTCAGACTATCAAAATAGTCCACTAAAGGACAGATTCGAGAATTATTTGATTTTTAGGGGCATTTTGGTCATTTCCCCTCACCCAAAATCCGTCCAAACCCTATATTAAAGCCTATTAAAATCATTATATGTTATATTTCATCAAATTCCCTTAAACAGAAAACCCTAAGCTCTTACATCCAACTTCAAGAACCTCCAAAGTTCACCATTAATTCTGCAAATTTATTCAAGATTTCAAGTTCCTCGTTCAAGAACCTCCAAAGTTCACCATTAATTCTGTAAATTTATTCAAGATTCTAAGTTCCTAGTTCAAGAACTCCAAGAACCATCATTCAAAGACAGGATTAACATCTCAAAAACGAGTATCGATCTAAAGTTCATCATTCAAGGTATGTGAGGTTTTTCAACAAGAACTCTCTTTCGTTCTTGTTCCCAAAAGTAATTTTCTTTACAAAGGCATAATTTTTATTTGATTTTTTTTCTGAATTTGATGCATGAACCCATATCTTATGATGATTATTATGAAATCTTGATGTTTATAATTTTGAAAGATGAATTTACATGTGTGGAGATATAAAGCATGAATCTTGAACGATATTTATCATGATTTTGATATTTGGACCATGAATCCCCATTGAAAATTATGTTTTTTTAAGAAAGTGTGTGTTATAAGCACGTTGATGTTGATTATTTGAGATATGTTGAATGATTTGAACTTTTAGTCGTAATGTAGTTGTTCTGAACTCGAGTGTGAAAGAAATCCACAACGTGGTTGATTTTGATAGATGGGAAGCATGATGGCTCCCGATGTATATTTATATATTACTGAAATTGTTTTGTTGTAGATTGTCTTTGAAATGATCTGAGCTTGGTCCGGGAGAAATCTTTAGCATCGAGTGGGAGGTATAAAGCTACCTTACTTCCCTAGAACTACATGCCCCCTTAGGAGTGAGCTTGAGGCTGATTTATATAGTGATTACTAGATTGTGTGGATTTGATATCGATAGTCCTACTCTGACGGCAAGGATAGGACGGCTCTCCACAACGTAGGTTGTACGTTGGACTCCATGTAGCTCACATAGTTTATGTCGGTTATGGGATTTCCCAGTGTATGTATGTTTTCTTGTGTCTATGGTGAATGGTGAAGTGATTTGAATGTGGAATTGTTAAAGTTATTCTTTCAAAAGATTTAAATGATATTTACACTATGAGAACTGATATTCTTGATGAACTGAAAGTGATTGACAAATTATATGATGACTCACATGTGTTATTGTACTTATTTCATCCTCTTATGATTGTGATGATTTTCTTCGGGCTATGTGAGTCTTTCACACATCCTGCATATTTCTTATAAATATTTATGATGACGATGTTTATACAACAGCATACACCCCCGTATACTCGGTTCCTTTCAATGGTACTGACCCAAATCTTTGAATGTGAGCTGCATTTTCTAAGAATGTAGGTTCAGGTGCTCAGTTCCAATTTTGACAGTGATTCTTGGGGCACACTGCTCTACATCCTCTGTTGTGGTGAGTCCTCATGTTCCGAGGATGTGATGTCTGATGTTGGTTTCACAAAATTATTTATATTTGATAACTGTGTATGAGTCAGTTGCGGCATATCTCAATGGCTCGCTGGTTTTATTTATTTTCTTAGAGGCTTGTCAGACTAGTATAGATGTTGGGAGTTGACTAATAAATCGTATTTTGTTATCTTTCTAAGAAAGATTTTATTCTTAGATGATGATTACTCTAATGATATTTGAGGGTTATTTATGGAAACCCCATTGATTTATGTTGAACTGAATGAAAATGGCTTAAAGGGTTAGCTTGGGGCTACTCATAGCCTCAAGCCCTATGTTACGCTTTAGGACCCATTTTTTGGGGCATTACAATATTTTTGAGATTAGACCTCGAGATACGAACCTTCTTCATGAGTCCTTAGATAGTGTTTGAGTCATTAAGGATAGACTTTGAGCGGCTTAGAGTAGGTAGAAGTGTTATACAGATTGTAGACTTTATTCCTTGAGATTCACCGTTGCTGATCAAGTTTTTCTTCATGTGTAACCTATAAAACGCTTGATGAGGTTTTAGAATAGAGGCAAGATTAGCCCTAGGTATATTTGTCCATTTAAAATTCTTTGGATAATTAGGGATGTGTCTTATGAGTTAGCATCACCCTATTATTTTTCAACTATTTATCCAACTTTCATGTCTCCATTCTTCAACGTTACATTCCAGATGAAATTATGTCATTTGTTGGGATTCAATCTAGTTAAATAAGCGATTATCTTTTGTTGAAGAATCATCCTCCATTTTGGATAGGGATGTTAGATGTTTCTGTTCTAGGGATACTCTAGTGTTTAGGTCAAGTGGAGACATGGACCTATAGATCAGACTACTTGAGAGGTTGAGTCTAATATAAATAGTAGCTATCCATTGATTTTTTCAGATTCAGGTGTTTCCCTTTCCTTTATTTCAAGGAAAAACTGGATCCTTAGTGGTAAATAATGTAATGACCTAACTTTTGGTCATTTATATAAAATATTTATTTCTATGTGATTTAACTAGTTTACCACTCATCGTGTTGAATTGAGGCATTTTGGGGGTATTGGGATAATTGGCTCAATTTCTAATGCATTTCAATGAGATTTGTACAAGTTAGTAGTTTTTGGTGACTTGAAAAGCCTTATAGTTAATTTTGGTTTACATCTATTGATTAATGAGTCGTATACATAAATTAAATGTGGAAGCAAATCCGGCACATCGATTTTAGGTTAGTATCATGGTTGGTGTGGTTTTACGACATTTATATCTCATTTCCACCCTCATTTCAAAAAGTTGGGAAATTGGGTTTCATGGGTCAATGGCGTGTAAAGAATTTTTTTTTTATTGTCTAATATCACCACTGAGTCTGGAACATAGAATTTGATAATGTAGAATAGTTCATTTGCCTTCTTGGGATTCAAAATAAATTCGAGGGGTCCGTGGAGACTTGTAATTTTCGAAATCTATTGTAGGTGCACAACATGTCACAACCTGATTTGTCAATTATGATAACACCTATTATATCCCACCAGTAGGTAGGCCAAACTATATCCCAGAGCTAAATCCAATGGGTTACCGTAGTATGAAAATGCCAATATAGGTGGAAATCATCAACACAACTTCAAAATGACCAAAGTATTTGGAATAGATAAAAGATAGTCAATATATAGAAAACCGTCCCATGACCTGGAAGAGCCCGTACAAGAGAATCTAATAATGAATAAACTTATCTTCTAAATTAATCAATAACATCCATCTCGAAACAAAAGACTGAACATAAAAGAAACAACGAAATAGGCGACTCTGATTCCAAGAGCTCACCCTATCTAAAAAAATCAACACGGCACGAACATCGATCAATGGCCACAAGTAGTACTTGATCTGCACCAAAAAAGTATAGAAGTGTAGTATGGGCACCAAAACCATGGCTACTCAGATGGAATCATCAGCTAATTCAGCTAAACTATGATATAAGTATGATAAAATGTGTGATAACATAACTAAATAAAGGTAGATATGAACTTGATTGAACTCCAACATTGTTGTGCCTCACTAAGTAAATAAACCTAAATAAAAACATAACATAAGGCATCAACACATACAATCATAACTACATAATTGGCTAAATATGCTAATTAGTATGGAAAAGTAAATAACCCATCGCAAATCCCCATAAACCTTAAGGCAAAAAAAAGATAAAATAACCCGCCATCATTATTATCAGCTCTTATGATACAGCAACCATCCGTTCATGCCATACTAACAATCAATTTTTCATAGTCATCAGTTATCAATAAATCAACACTTATCATCTAACCATTATGTAACAACGAAACCTCATATATTAACTACTCATCCTTTATCAATTAATCATCATTTATCAACTAATTATTAGATAGCGACCAATCCTCATATATCGGCTAATCATCATTTATCAAGTAATCATTTGTTATCAACTAATCCTTATATTATGTTTCATTATAACTATTTAAACATTTTTATACTTAGCTAGAATCATTATTTTAAATTTCACACCCCTATATTGAATAACAATACTATGTATGCCATCATATTATAATTTTTATATTTGGACTCGAACCGGTAAGTATAATAAATGATATCATCATGAATATCATCATCAATATCTTCCTCACCATCACCACCAATATCATCAATATCATCATTAATTCAATTAATACTATCATGAATAAAATTATCAACACCATCTATACCATCATTCGTATCATCAATATCATAGCCATCCTCCAGACTTAACCGAGTATCAATCATAAATATAGTCATTATTATCTGGACTTGAGCCGGTTTTTCAATAAGTCATTGTATAAGAAATATCTAAACTTATACAAGGAATGATATCATTATTACCATTGTATAAGAAATATCTAAACTTATACAAGGAATGATATCATTATTACCCTGGCAAGTAGCATAATTAATAGCATGAATGCCAATATTGTATATAAGCATAATCTTAGCATAATCAATAGCATAGTTGCTAATATAATCAATAAGCATGGGTTTTGGTAGAATCAATATTACAATTTCTAATAAAATCAACAAGAATGCTCTTTAGTAAGATCAATAGCATCATTACTAATATAACCTATAAGCATCATATTCACTAATATAGGTATCGTATACAAATGTAAAGCTTTATAGAGGGAGATGGGAAATATGGGAGATGGCAGTATGCTATTGTAAGTTGGAAGCTTTAAATAGGCCTCAGAATTGTTGACTAAAATTAAATAAACACTATCTATTTTACATTTTTCCATACACTAATACAAGCTAATTATTTTATGCCTATCTAGGAGTAATTGATGACTTATTCACTTGTCCTGCACATGTCTCTGACTATCTTTTCATCCTTATCTTGAACTTGTCCTTTGTTGATTTTGATAAGATTCTGGATTTTTCTTCATTGAAGATTGATATCATGTGTTTTAATAGTTATTTTATATATGGGGTCCATTAAGTAGCTTTTCAACCTACGAAGGGGTGTGGGAATCTTTCTTTCAATTTAGAAGGTATGCTTGTGCTATTCCTTTTGTGTCTATTATGTCCACGTTGTTAGGTTCAATTGCGTGAGAAGATACAGTATCTAATATCTCCATAATCTATTTTGAATTATTCTTATTATCTATATTTAACAAGGCTTCTTTGATCCTTCTTTTTAATTCCTGCTTTGAAAGGTGTGCTTCCTTCTATGATGATGAGATTGTTACTGGTTTCTCCGTTGGACTCCAGCCTTTAATCTTGATAGTTTTTCTTGAGTATTTGATCCTTTCGATTATATGAATATCAAAGGACCAATATATAATATATGAAATTCTTTTAGCGGTAAAACATTTACACCATTAAATATTTTCCAGTAGTGTAGACATATTTTGCTCTACCCGGAACTTTTCAAATTATTTTTATAGACATATTTTCCTCTACCTTGAGCTTTTCAAATTGTTTTTGAAACTATGTAGACAATACCTTTTTATTTCCTACAAATTAATTCCACCTGTCGTAGAACAATCAGGGAATTACAGTAGTCTTTATCTGCTCTAAATATTCCACTTACCAAGAGTGAGTGCTAGGATAAACATATATAAAGTGGTACTAGGCTCCCTTATAATCATACCAATTATTGGTCTGAGGTTGATGATTGCTCGAAAGAGGAATGAGTGTATGTAGGTGATCTACATAACATTCAAATGGGCTTAATATCCATTTGATTGTAAAATTTCAATATTGAATACCATTGGGATCATTTATATCTACCAATTTATGCTTGATTTGTAATGAATTCGTATATGTTATATGAACTCATAATATGTTTTGGTCATGATGGGATCATCTGTCTAAACATAGTCTGATTTGTATAACAAGGCTTTCACAGGTTTGGTACTCGAATATTTTCATACTATTTATCAAGTGCCATTATCCGCAATACCTAGAAATGTACCATCTCTAATTGTTTTTTATCAGGAATACTCTACTATTCTTTTCTTCGCGGAGTGGCTGGGTAGATTTCTTGTTAGTAGGTCTCCGGTGGTTTTATCACATAACTATCTTTAGTTTGGATGGCAATATTTTTATTGGTTGATGAGTATTCTTACTTAAATATCTGCTTAATTGGTTGAATTTTGGGTACACTAGTAATGGACTCTTTTGATGATAGCTGAACGGTAGGTTTTGTTAGGGATGGAAACTCTGCTAGGACTGAAAACCTATTTTCTAACCTTTTATCTGACTTTTTATCTTCTTCAGTGAAAGGTTTTTTCATTTTTTCTTCTGGTCAAAAAGGCTGGAATAGAGGCCTTAACCTTGATCTTGGTGTTCGACGTCTCATAATTTCCTTGTAGAAAAATTTTGTTAAAAAAAGAATTTAGGATAGAATTTTTCCCTTTATAAAATCAAATTTGTTGACATTTTATTTTATAAAATATAATTTCAAAATTTGATAACTCATAATACTATAAATTTTTTATTTAATAGCGGATTAGTTTTTTTCTAATCCCCATTGGACTGAATTTTCTCTAAAAGTAGTTTAATTTCTTATAAAATTACTTTCTTCTTTTGATATACTATTTAGATAAGGGAAAATAATCCTTTTTCCCAAAATAGTGGTGTGGATGCCATCTAGCTCAGCAATATAACGTATTATTTGAGTGATAAAAGGAAGGCCTAATATTATCTCTTCATTGATATCTCTAGTGATTACAAAATTATTAATATAACAAACTCTGTTATTATAAATACGGGCTTTAGGGACTCTATAATTTATCTTAAATTTTCCTCTGTTGCAGAGAATAAGTGTGTAGTACCCTTTTCTAGGTACTCTATCGGAATTAATCCCTATATGATGAAACTTTTCATCAACACCTATATAAAATAAGACAATCTTATGAATTTTATAATAATTATTGATAGCTATAGTAATTGGTATATGGTAACTTTGTGGTTTAACTATAGTAATTGTATTAATTCTTGATTTATTTATAGGAAGTTTTTCTAGAGATTCTATTTATAAAGACTCTATTTCTGTATCGTCATTATATACTCTTGATGTTTCACCGAGCTCGCACTTATGTGATTTAGGGTCTTGGTTTGGAGTTAAATCCTTTAATATTTTCATAGCAAGTGATTCTGTTTCTAGATTGTTAAGTCTCTACTTAACTTGCTAAAGTTCTTCCTTTAGGTATACTAATTCTGTCTGAAGATCTTATATGGTTGTTTCAGACTTATATTCTTAAATTTATTTAGTAAATTTTTCATATTAAAGGGTTCAATAATTTCTTTATTATCAACCTATTGATCAAGAAAAATATCTTTTAAGGCTATTAAATATTTTCTCCTAAGAGTTGGGCCTTCTAGATTATCTATCATGTCAAATAAAGCCTCTTTCTCTTTATTATTGGTGATAACATTCATAGAATGGCTATCACAAGTGCAAATTTCACAACTACAGTTACAATGATCTGTTAATTCACTACTATCTGAGTTGTATGCAACATTAAGTTGATTATCATCACTGAGACTTTCTTCACAGGAAGAACTAATTTCATTTTCATCAAGTATTGAATATAATGTTTCTTTAATGTCATTTCCTAATTCTAACATATTTATCTTGTCTGTTTCTTTATTTGGTACTCGGCAATCTTTAGCCCTATGTCTAGTTTTACCGCAAATCCAACATGTTTCATTATTGGTTTTAATTTCTCCTTTATGAGCCCTTTAAGATTTTTTTAAATCATCGTTTATAATAATGAGATTTCTCAAATTTATCTTAATAATTTTTATGTTGTTTTTCAATTGTTTTTGATAGCTTCCTTTAAAGGGGCTGATAATTTTATTTAACCAAATTCTTTGCAAAAACTTCCTAGCTCATTACGAGTTATATTATTATCTCAATTTACCTGATTTTTAAGCTTAATATCTGTACAAAATTCTATTTCTATGACATTTATAAAACTTATAATATCACCATAAGTTAAATTACTCTAAGGAATTTTTCCCTCAAACCTATCTCTTAATGTTTTTCTAATCTTTTCTGCAAAAAATGTTGGTAAGCCACTTATAAATTTTTTCTTCTAATAATCATGATTACAATCTTCTATAATCATGACTTTGTTGAGGAAAACATCATTATACCATCTAAAATCATCTAACTTTAGACATGATAGATTTGATAATATCTCTCAACTTCTGTCTTGAAAAAGTTGAGGTTCTCCTATAAAATGTTTAGCTATACTATAAATTAAAGTGGCGGTGGCGTATTCTATGACTTGGTTTTCAACCGTTTGCCCTGTTGACTCAGCGTAAGTAGTTTGAGTAACAGTTGTAGCATTTAAAATGCTTTTTCTATCATTATCTTTGAGGTAATTATCCCACCAATATTTTATAGTACCTATAAAACCTGATAAAATCATAAACGCCACTTATTTGTCTTTCAGTTTTGCAATTTTATATGCCATAGTGGCCATTCCTATTTGATGTATTTTATTATATATTTGATGTTCTTCTAATCCATCCTTATTCCAGCCTGTGACTTCTTTTCCAGAATGTGAAGTATGAGATCATAATTCATTTTCTTCATACTGCAGATATGGAAATGTGTCCTTTTTATAATAATTATTTTTCACTGAATATTCTGGGCCGAGTTTGTTAATTTCATTATCATTTTTTTCTTATAAAGTTCTTATAACCTTGTCATTTGTGACTTTTAATTAAGATTTTAATCATTCATTAATTTTTTTGAATATGTCATTAGTTACTTCAAACTTTTCTTTAAATTTAGGAAATTTGTCTTTAGAGAATTCTGGTAATTTAAAAATTGGATGAGTTTCTAATTTTTATATCATAATGTGAAGAACTTGGTTTGTCTTTAAAAGTCGATTTATTCTCCACTTCGAGAATCTGCTTAGAAACCACATTTAATAATTGATTTGTTGGAGTATTTTATTTATATCCTTATTTGTAGGATCACCTTTAGTATCTACTGTATCTAATTTAAAAGGTGAGGCAGTAACAACACTGTCTTCTACTGGTAATTTCTTCTAACGGAGGAATTATTGATTTTACAATTTTATTGTTAGTAGTATACCATTTATTAATAATCATGTTTAACGAATCCTTTTGATCATCTAATTTTCCAGAAATTTTTAACCATTTAAAAAATTCAGTATTACATCTTAATCTTTTCATATAATTGCACCATTTTTCTTTAAAAGAAAATCTTTATTTTAATGAATATTTTTGTTTATACCATACCTTTTTAATAGAATTTTCTGCATTATTCTATGATTTATTTAAATATTCAAAGTAAGGTTAAAATATTACATCTGAACTAATAATGCATAGAGAATTTCTTACTCCTAGCATTTCACTAGTAGTGAGATTTATTGATTTTTTAGCTTTTAAATTTGTAGATTCAAATTCTACTTTCGGAATTGTTCTTGAGAAATCAACTCCTGTTAATTTTATTTCAATATCTTCTAATGTTACTTCCCTTTCTTCTATAGACTTGGAGACTGAATGACTAGAAAAGGACATTGTTCTACTGGAAGATGCTTGAGAAAAAGATTATGATCTTAGAAATGTTAAATGTATAGATCCATCAAGATATTGTACTACTTGTTAGATTTTTGAACTTTTTTTCTTCAATTTTTTGCTCTGTTATGGAGTCTAAATGCCAATTATCATTTATTAATACATAATCCTATTTTATAATTTTTGGGACAAAGGAATTATTATGATTAAGTTTAGCTTGCATAAGCATGGTAGCTCCTTTATTACTAATTATTTTAGTCTTAGGAGCTAAGGTTGTTTTCATTAATCAGTAATATACTCTATATATTATTGCTATTTTTTTTGTATTTACCTTACTATTCATATTTTTTGTTTTAATAGTTCTTGTTAATATCCATAATATTTTGATCATTAATATCTTTAGAAAAATTAGGATGACAATTAAAGTATACCGGACTATTAGGAGGATTACTTTGTAATACCGCTAAAAGTGAATCATAAAAATTTAATAACCTATTATCCCTTATAAGTAGATATATAGGTACATCTAAACCTAATCAATATAATGGTTTAACTGCTACTTGAAGAATACCTATGTGGAGGAATTTGTAATTTTTTCTATATCAATAATGTAATACCCCATATTTCCCTAGCTTAATTTCAGTATTAGTACATGAGTAATCTCATGTAAAAATTTTGAAATACTTAGTAATTTTTAGTTAAGATCTTGTCATTGCGTAGAAAATTCAAATAGCTTTCTAACGATATAAAATTCATCAAAATCCAATACTCGGGTAAAGAGTTAAAGTCATTTTAGTGAAACAGTGTACCACCTGGTACTTCAGCGCATCGCAGAGGTAGTCCAAATAGCAATTGTCATTTTCAAGTGAGCCAACGTGATGCCACCACGTCACGCCACTAGCCAATTTCCCAATTGTCACTTTTGCAGTATTGCTCAGCGATAATAGTGTGTCGTGCCAAAGCCCAGCTTTGCATTCAGTAAGGCACCACAATGGCACCGTATCGCATCATCGGTCCAGTTCTCAGTTGTCCACTTTCCATTGAGACGACGTGATTGTACCGCATTGCGCTAGGGGGTACTTTCAGAAATTTTTGATGGAAATCCAAAGTTTTGTTGAGGGTTAAATTTTTCTTTTACCATGATTTTATTACTTCCAGATATGGGATTAAAGACCTTAAAACATTTTAAGTCATTAATTATTCAATTTTTCCCCAAAATACAGAGTTTTCTCTCTACAATACAAAAACCATACTCCAAGAAACAAAGAGCAATCTCAAGAAATCATCCAAGAAGCTTCAAGAACTCTTCTTCATAGGTATGCTAAGTATTTATTCGTGGGTCCCTTCCACCAATGAAGTGCAAGAACCCTTTTTAAACATATAAGATCTCAGATTCATAATTTCTATGTTTGAATTAGATTGAATTGATGTTCATGATATTAGTTGGGTTTCAATCCATGAATTAATTGTAAGTTTCATGAAAATTGAATAGCATGTGTGATGAACATGTGATTATTTTGATAATCCCTTTAATTTACAAATTGATTAATGTATTATGATGTTCATGTGTTGTCCATTATCTTGTAAATAATCCATGCTCCCCAAGTGTTTGCTAAATTGCCTATGTGAAGTAAGTAGTGGAATCATGACGTTATTTTGTTGTCCTAATCATGTACAAGCTTATGCCCTACAAGTGTTTGATGAAATTCATATGTGATTTGGCTAGTCAAAGAATGACATGTTATTATGCAATCCCATTCCTGCATAAGTTCATGTATATTATGTGTTTGACCAAATGTCTAAATGAGTGCATTGTTGTCAAGCAAGTATAGTTATACCTTTATGATCATGTTATGACTTTCTTTTATGCTATCGACTCCTGGGGGTATTTAATACCCAAAAATATAGTCGTTTACCTAGATCATGTGTCAGTTACAAAATAGTATCAGCTATGTCATGATCAGTAGAACTCAGTTAGTTACAAAACTCAAGACAATTCAGTAGACTCAATCTAGTCTAGTACAGTATAATCGGTTCAGTGTCTATTCAGTTAGGATTAGGATTAAGCATCGAGCAAGCCTATGGATGAGGGCTCACCCATTAGTTAGGACTGGGCCCCTAGAAACAATCCCTAAGTTCTAGAACTATGTAGCCAGCGTAGGTTATGAAATGTCACCTGTTAGATAGAACTAGCATACTCTTGGATCACCTGCTAGTTTAGGACTAATCTCAGGGGTCACCTGTTAGATAGGAATAACTCTACAACAGATCTTAGTACCCGTGGTACGATATTAGCACCCTTCTGATTGGGGTTACAAATTGGACCCCCCAACTCAGTGATATTATCTTATTTTGGGCATGTCAATTAGATGATTGCCTCCGAATATTTTAGTTTTAGTCTTCAGTTTAGAACTCAATTCATTTTACAAAATTTGGATTGTCAGACTTAGTTAATCAGTATTAGTAAATCAGTCATCAATGACTTCGTATATTAGTTATTTAGTAATAAGAACTCAGTGCTCAACTTCAAAAAGACCAGTACAGTTTATACGTATATGTACAGTATTGCATACTCAGTGATTTTTGTAGTATCAATTATCCACATACGCTTATATTAAGTTACTCTATATCAATTAGTCAGTTCTTGTTCATTCATATGAACCCTTGCATTCATCCTTACTTCATCTAGCATACTAGTACATTACAAGTACTGACTGCATACTTTTTCTGTGCGTTATGAAGTCTCATATCATAGGTTTAGATGCTCAAGATCCCAATCGCATTTAGATGGATCCAGTCAGTAGTTGCAGATTTAGTATTGAGTCCTCATCTATCGAGGATATGATTCATTTTAGTTTATCAGTAGTTCAGTAGCTGGAGTTAGTTGGGGGTTTGTTCCATCAACTCCATATTCAGACAGTTTATTTAGAGGCTTTCTGACTAGATAAGTTCATATAGTGTATAGTTTTCAGATGTTTTTACCAGATGTTATTATCTATAAGCATTTAGATTTTGAACCTTATGGAAATTCAGCCTAATTTCATATTTATTTCAGTATTATAGTTCAGTGCTCACAACATATATCAGTCATGGGTTTATCTTATGGTCCTTTGGGGTTGTAAGCACCGTGTAGCATCTAGGATGTACTCTCGTGGTGTTACAAACATGGTATCAGAGCATAAGATTCAATAGTGTCCTAGGACGTTTGAAAACCGCATTAGTAGTCTTGTGCAGGGGTGTGTAGCGTACCACACTTATGGATAGGAGACTATGAGATGTTTTACTAAAAGTTTCCTTTCTTTCAGTATTTATATTGTATGAGTGAGCATGAGAAAAAGTTAAACTCTCAGTCTAATTTATTTCTTCCTTATTCTTCCAGAACAAGCCTCCTAGAGAAGCTAATAGAAGAAGTAATTAAAACCAGTCAGTTCCTTCGCCCATTCAGGTAGATCTCCTGCATGAGCATGTCTCTCATGCTGAATTTAGAGTTGCTTTCACTACCTTCACTTAATCAATAGTTTCCCATTACAATTTGCTGACTTTTGTCCGATCTAGGCTTTTGACTTGCACTCAACAGAGCGAGGCAGGGAGTTTAGGTAGAATAATAGATTTAGAGCAAATAATCTAAGCCATGATCAGGGGGTAGTAACCGCTCCCAAGTCTGTCAGAGATTCTCAGCACCAGATTCTCAAGTATATGATATAATGTACCTAATTGCTACGTATCAAATATTTAGAAAAATGAGCAATGAAGTTATGTGACAAGTGAAGACATCAGGACATATAACAAATAAACATTTAAGTTGTATAACTAGTGAGTAGGTGATCTTAGATAGCATGTAGAAATAATGGTAGTTTCAACTGTACAAATATAGATACTTTAAATAGAGGAATATGTGCATACTAAGTGAAGACATGTAACTCCTCAACTAAAGAGGTTCAGAATATACAATAAATACTTACTAAGTAATAATAATTAAAAAGGTACGTGGGCAACGGAACTATTGAGGGACGTGGGTAGATTCCAATTAAGAACAAATGCACTTCCAAGAAAGGACGTATAAGTTTTATATTTGAACAAGTAAGGACTCCATAATGTCATCCTATATCTAACACGATGGGAATATTATCTAAAGAAAGGAACATATGATTGTGTAAGACAAATGAAACATATGGTCCATTAGATAATTGAAGCAATTTTGGACTGATTGTATATCCAATATTTAACACTCTTAACATATGTAATATGGGATCTTAAAGAGTCATAAAAGAGAAACATGTGACACTTTGACACATTCTTAGACCACGAACAATAACGTAAAGGTCCGTTTACACATTCATAATGTATATTTTACCATGAAAGATAATCTATGAAGCTCACTTTATTGGTAGACTAGTATAAGATATCATGCCAAAGAATATGACCTAGAATAGCCTTACATACCTTGTTATGCAACCTGATTATTACAATGAATTAGCCTTCTTTCCTTTAAGGTGTTATCTATAATTTAAGTACATAATATAGCTAATCTTAGAAACTAATCACACCGTAATCCTTGTAAAATAATAGCTAAAAACATGATAATTAGTAGGACTATTCAGCTCCTTAAACACTTGGTGTATCAACACAAATTCCTTCTATACTTTAATATAACTCCACTTAAATATTCTATAAAGTCTCCCACCACTTACCACAAAAACATATATAGAAAACACCTAAACAATCCAAAAATCATTCAACATAATATAAGATATGGAACTCAAAGCTTTCTTTCACCTTCTTGTTAGTTCTTAGTAATAAATATATATATATATATAATCCTCTATCAAGGCCTATACATAAAGAGGGACAAAATTGGGGGCAGTAACCTTACCTTTATTTCTAAAATTTTCTTTCTTAAATTGTAATCCATTAAGACTCTAAGTTTCCCTTTAAGTCGAGCTAAAAACTTCTGGAAATATCATAGGGATTAAAGAGAAGTGGACCGCCATGATTGGTAAAAAGGGGTTGTCCTAACCTTCAAAATAAAATAACTTCATTTCCATAACTTCTCATAATAGATATAAAGATAAAATATAGTTATTTTAACTTACCTTGGATAGAATTAAGGAGGGTTTCTTAAAGAACCCTAGGAGAATTTAGGTGGGATTTTTTTGTTTAAAGAAGATGGAGAGAAATCTGATTATCTCCAAATGAAGTAATAGTGTAAATGAGCTTATTTTGGTCTATAAATGACCCTTCATGATAGACTCTCTCTCATTAATTTACACTAGAAATTTCTCTTTTATCAAAAGGTCCCAGTAGGTGATGCACCTACTTAGTTCTTTAAGCTAATCAAATATTCCAAGTAGGCGATGAACCTACTTGCTCTATTAATCTAGCCAATAGGTTCATTTACTTTAAGTAGGTGTGGAAACTTCTTTATCTCTTAATTTTGTCAAGTAGTCTAAGTAGGTGATGCACCTAGTTGGCCATTGGACTTGGGACTTGTGGATCTGAAACTATTGAGCCTTGGCTGCCCATTTTTCTCTTTTTCTCTCTTTTAATTTGGGCCGATATTTGTGTGGTAGTGTATTTGGAGTAATAAGTTTTTCAAGAGAGTCTTAGTAGTTTATGAACCTACTTAGTTCTTGGGTTGGGGAATAAGTTAGAGTAGGTGATGAACCTACTTGCTTAATTTAAGTCAAGTAACGAACGCACTTATTTTATTCTATATTCCAGATTTTAATATTTTATGTTACATTAATACATACATACACACCTACATTTATGCTCAAAAACCACCTTACTTTCATGTTTAAGTACCTTCATTGATATTAACTTAATCATATACATGCTGAAATACATGGGGTGTTATACCTTGAGTCTACACTACCTTGTGATTAGATGTTCTAATTTACTAAAGCTAGCTCCCATTTTGTCAATAATTATTTAGATATTTAGGCTATTTTGACAGCTTCCTAGGTAATACGTTAATGTTTAGCTACCTATTTAGTATTGTCGTATATCCCTTTCTTCTTTATCCATTATTTTTGTATATTACCATTGTCCTTTATTATGCTATAGTATATTACCTTCATCTATAACTATTTATATTGTATAGCACATCCACCCCTAGTGACTTGTATTGTATTTTTTCATTACTTTTTCATTATCCTTATTGTATTTCTTTTGTAGTTAGTTTCTTGGAACTAATATTATAGACTTAGGGGTTATTTATACTTGCGTTATTTTTAGAGCTCAATCTGTTGATGTCTATTAAGTAACTCGATTTTGATACTCATAATACACTTCTGCATCCTATAGATCATAGTACTAGTTCTTATTGTCGACATATATTTTAGGTGAGCTCCTAGAAGTGCGAGTTGTTTTCTCTTCTCTCTCTTTGGATGGACTGGTCTTTATTTGTATTATAGAGATAGTTCTATATATATATATATATATTATGTTTACCCTATACTCTTAATATATTGTAGATCATGTATCAATTGACACTAGGTCTTTGGGGAGTATTTTCTTTTTTCTAGTTCTATTTCTCTTTTTCTTAGTCTTGGCTCATTTCTCTTACTAGCCCATTATCACTATTTTGGGCTATGGGTTAGCTAACCTATGGGTAGGTTATTGTAAATCCCATCATGACTTATGAAATTAGGTTGTGATAGTTTTTTATCAGTGCCTAGGCTTACCAAAGTCATTGGTACAAGAGTAAAGTGACTTATAAAGCCCTATAAATTAGTACATTAATGTATGTATCCTATATTCAGGAGGCTATAGGTCCTTATTAGGAAATTACATTTATTGATTCTAGTTTTTGTGTCCTTACTCATGTCACGCTTCTAAATTATTCTTTTGGCTCCATTCTTTCTCATATGGATAACACGATGTTGCCAATAGATGTAGATGAAACTTTTGCATGTCTTACCCTAGTTGTGCAACAGTTAAATTAGTTTTGGCTCCAACAATTATGCAAGTTGAATTACTAGTTGTTTTGTGTGCTATAGAATATCCAAATAAAGCTTTGCATGGGTAACAAAATAAAAGAGGAAAATAGAAAGAGAACAAGAATATGTAAGGTATGCTGACATTTTAAAAGAAGAAAAACATATAGAGATGCAGATATTTCCCTAAGGGCGGTTAAGGTTCTCAAATCAGCCAGGAAAGGGAAAAAACAAGGTAATAGAGAAGTTTCTTAGCCTGTTAGGGTGCAACCTAAGAGGAATATGGGATCCCATCAATATAATAAATAATGAAAATATTTATTTGGAACATAAGGTTAGTAAAGTCATAGTAGCATTCCAAAGAGTGAAAATTTTGCATAATTTTCATAATATTTGTGGATTTACTTGAACTCTTTAAACATTTCAAAAACATGAATAGACATAAAAATAAATTAAACGTGAATTCAACCAATTATAAGAGAAATGGTCAGATTGGGTCTTTATTAATCATGGTTATGATGATACAACAAGTAGTGACTCTGATAAACAACTATTTTCAAAGTTACTGGACCATTCCTTAGGGTCATTTATACACTAAGATATGATAAATATGAATGTAATCTCATATTGGAGCTATGGGATGATATACTAAATATAGATCATAGGTTTAGTTATCCATGGCTAATAGATGAAGACTATAATATGGTGTTGAATAGGGAAAAAAAGGTAGGAGGTCTTCCTATTATAGATATTGATACTTATAATGACCCGAACTATGTCCTGGCCATGACGGGAATCTCAAGTCCCACAAACATCGGAGACCACCTCCTGCACGTAACAGAGTGAACACAACATCCTCAAGGTCGGATGAATTCTGATCATAAAACAAGACAACAAAAGAATAAGCTTAATGAAATTTAAATCACGTCTAGAACCCACAACCAGTAACTAGTCAAACAACATACCAATATTACCAAGTCCACAATAATCCAAAAAAGCATTTTAATAAAAGAATCAAAAACCAATCTTTGTTAGGACATGTCACCGACTCTGACAATGATAATGATAAGGTTAATGATATAGAAATCTCTCAATTATAATATAAGATGGAAACTGATTAAATGTCTTATCCTTTTAAAGTATAGAGGCTCACCACTTCACTATAATAAACAGATAAATCAAGCCGATCCACCTAACTCTATGCAGAAAAAATAGCAGTATCACCAATTCTTGCATCGTATAGGGATACTACGTCTAAATTCTATTAGTGGGGTCAACAATATCATGTAACATACGTATAAGGATAATATAATACCATGATTAACAGTACAAAATCATTCAAAACCAATACACATGATCAAATTCATATATATGACATGTCGGGATAGGGAATAAGGCTTAACATGCACTTTAAAACTTTATCCTGGACTGTGTATCTCTACCGTCATTACTTAAGAAGGCACCCATGGGCTATATTAGCCCATCTCTCACCAGCTGGTAGGTCCTTATTGCATGTAGACGTATGAAGCAAAGGGTAATCTATGTACTTTAGGGGACTCGAACCTCCCGACATATTAATGTGACAAAAACACCCAATGTTGACATATAATATGAGGGACTCATACCACCCAATCATATGATAATACTACCGGGGACTCAATCCACCTGGTCATATAGACCCCCGCGTCAGCTACCACGGTCTCTAGTATTGGTCGCTCGGTACCTCAACTTTCATAATTCAGCTACACAACCCTCATTAAATCCCAATTATATCATTTATCACACATTCCAATTCATCAAATTAGATTACACATTAATGCATACATTATTGGTATTATCATACTAACTACACTTGCAAGGTAACATCAACATGCCTAACCAATTACTTCACTTAGGGGAATTCACATCCCCCTTGGTTAAATTATACATTACCTTGGAGAATTACACAAACACTTAAGGTTAAATTGAAAAATCATTATGCTTTATTGACTTTTTACATCTTACAATAATCCAAGATAATTTCAATATAAATACTTTTCATTTTCAAAACCAATTTAACAATATGGGGTTGAGGTCATAATCACTTCAAAAGTCATAAGTTTGGGGATATCACAAACCCCTTGTTTATTCACCATACCCATACACCCCATACATTCAAAACCATAGTTAAAGAATGAACAATCATATATAAACCATGGAAAAACATTGTTCAACAACAAGTATTGAAAACCCTCAACCCATGTTTCAAAACCATCTTCAATACCATATGAACAAAACATTAAAATATGTGTTTTTACCAAATTAGCTATTAGGAAAGAATTGAACCCTTAAACCCTTGGATGACCAACTTCTTAGAAAACATAAGTATGGTTGCTTGAGAGACTTAAGAGAGTTTTAAAAGTGTGTGGTTACGTTATTAATGAGAAATAACCCCCCTCATGTGCTTTATGAATGTAGAGTTTGAACTAGGTAAGAAAGGAATTAGCTAAAGTGCCCTAAATTTTAAAACTGAAATTTAGTCGTTAATGATTATTGGTCATGATATGAGTCGTAAGGTTTCATTATGACTCATCATCATGAGTCGAATCCAAGAATATTTCCAGAGCACCCACACACTGTTGACCCTACAACTTAAAAACAAGACTCATAATAGGACCCAACGAGTCATAGAGTCTAGTTATAGTCAACACAAAACCCATTTAGGGTGAATAATAGACACCTATGATTTGCACCCAATGACTCGTAATGAGTCCTTATGACTCTTAGAGAGAAACTCATACTCATAGAACAACTTAGTTAGACACTTACTATTTAGGTTATGATTTGAGTCGAACAACTCATCAAGACCCCCTACTACATAAGGTAATTTGTAGTCAAGGTAGTGGTATAAAATTTTATAAATTTTCAAGGACGAAAATCTTGTGGTGTTACATATTCCCCTCTTAGGATCATTCATTTAAACACCCAGGGTTTTGCCCTTAGGAAAATTTCTAAGCTTTGAGCTCACTGGTCCTGCAATGACTCATCATATGAGTCATATAATAAGGGTATTATTTAGGTGACCCAACTTGTAAGTTTTCTAGTAATTGGTTATTGGGATTCTATTATGGCTATGGTTTGGTGGTACGAGTCGTTAGTGTAATACCCCATAGTTTTCCTAACATGAAAAGTTTCCCAAGAATGTTAGAAGATTCATTTGAAATATTAATACACTTTTGTTCACATGGTATTTTCAATATTTTTACATTTTATCATGTTGGGAATCGAATAAGCTTTCCATCGATACAAAATTATCCCAAATCCAACACCCACGTGTAGAGTTAGAGCCTTTTTAGTGAGACAGTGTATCACCTAAGCCTTCAGCACGTCGCGGAGATTTCTCAAATGGAAAGTTTCAATTTCTAGTGTTGCTTCATTGTAGTGTCTCATTGCGCCAAACTTCCAGGGCACAGACAAGGTTGCAATGTGATAGCTCCACCACGCGTCACCGTGTAATTTCCCATTTGTCACTTTCCAGTGACTTAGCGCGACAGTGGTGCGTCACGCCAAGGATGAAAATTGGGAAATTTTCTTGGAAATTAAAGATTCATCCAGGGTTAAAAGGGTTAATTTACCATCCCTATATATACTAAATAACACGTGATTTAGTCATTCTTTACCCAAAATATACGAGTTTCTCTCAAGTTTCTCTCAAGAACCAGCTAGGGTTTCTATTTGGGATTTAAATTAATGAAGATTTGATCTTCAATCCTCACAAAATTACATTCCAGGTATGCATAGTATTCATTCATGGACTCCTTTAATCTATGAAGCCCAATAATCTCTTTTGCAAAGTCAGGAATTTAGATTTTCTTTATGAACTTCAAGTGGTTTTGTTTTGTTTATGTTAAGAATGATCAATTGAATTCAAATTAATGTTGGTTGATTAATGTTATGTGGAATTGATTTATGTAGATATGTATTCATGTGAACCGACGATTAAACCTTAGGATGATGAAATTAGATGTTGAATCATGATGTGTAATTATTGTATAATGGTATCTACATATATTATGCCTATCATCTATTTGATTAAATGCCGATATGAAGGAAAAGTGAACAACTAGCATGATATTATTAAATCCCCATGTTTGTACAAGTTTATCTATATCCCAAGTTTGATGAAGTGCTTCAATATATGAAGTATGAATTATGTTTTTGTTCAAAGGTTCACGTAAGTCATGCTATGTCAGTTTCTTTCCATTGAGTACTGGGGATACCTGTACCCGACAATTTAGCTGTGTGCCTAGAGCCATATCATGTTTTCACAATATCCTCAGTCAAGCCATTCCCTATAGAATTCAATCAATCATGTGACTCGGGAAAGTTCAGTAACTCAGTAACCTCAGAAAATCTCAGTAGTATTCTATCAGTCTACGAAACTCAGTAAACTCAGCTCAGCTCAACTATGTAATACCATCAGTATCAGTTCAGTGTAGTTAAGTTAATCAGTTCAATTAATCATGATCAGCCTATTCAGATGGGAGTAGGAGTTAGCACAGAGTGAGCCCAAGGATGGGAACTCCCCTGTTGTTTTGAGGGTGTAATTCTTTGAAGTCATTCTTATATTCCAGAACAATGTATCCATCATAGGTTCAGACACCATATCCTATTATAAGAGGGTAGATGAGGTGGCCTAACCTACTATATAAGGGTTCCTATAGTTCTTATTTGAGTAACCAATTATATACGGGTCATGAACAGTTGTCTTTACCAGTGGCGCGGTACTGACACCCTTCTAGTCAGGGTAGTGATTGGACCCCAACTTAGATATAATGTCATATATGGGGCATCTCAGTTAGATGACTAATTCCCATAGTTACAATTTTAGTCTCAATCTCAATCGTAGTAAAACAACTCAGATAGTTATTCAGATTTCAAGACTTTCAGATACAGTTAACTCAGATACAGTACGAAACTCAGCTAGTTCCATCATATTTAGGACTATCTGATACAATCACTCATGTTATTAGTTATATCAGTTATCCAAACTCATGTTATTAGTATTCAACTTCAGAACTATCAGATACAGTTAACCAAACCAATTCTTCATAAGCAGAACTATCAATAATAGTTATTCATGTATCAGTAATATAGTATCAGTTTCTCTGATATTAGTAATTCCATATTATTGTAAAAACTCAGTAGTCAGAACTCAGTATTTAGTTCTAGCACTATCTGAGTTATACTTACATATGCATGAATGTATTCTCATATTCATGTTAGTCAGTTAGTTAGTATTGTTCATGCATATGAACCTATTGCATTCAACCTACCTCACTTACATAATAGTATATTCAAAGTATTGACACATTTGCGCTATGGTGTCTTATACCATAGGTTTAAAAGCATGAGCTCTAGAGAACCAATAGCATCCTAGTTCAGCGATCAGACTTAGCAGTGAGTCCTCATCGTTTGAGGACATGATGATCAAATTACTATTTTAGTTTTTAGCTTATTTCTGTAGTTGTAGTTAGTTGGGGACATGTCTTATCAACTCCTTATTTAGATAGTTCAGAGGCTTTCAGACTACAGTATGTTCAGATAATTATCTAAGTTATTTTGGTATCGTTTTACCATATTGTTTTGTTATGTACTGGTATTGAACATTATGGCCTTTTAGTTCATGTTTCCACATTTATGATATTATTACTATTATTCAGTTCTTAGATTACAGAGATCAATCATGGGTTAGCCTGTGGTCCTTCAGGGTCATGAGCATCGTGTAGCATTCTGGGTACCAAATTTGGGGTGTTACAGTTAGGTGTGGTAACGAGTCATTAGGGTGATACTACATTTAATAAAAAACATAGTAAATCAACTTGTCTCTACGTATAAGTCGATCACTAAGAGCCATAAGGATATGTTATGAGTCATTTTGTAAAGTGGTATGTTGTCCAGTTTCAATTTTCGTGCTTTCTATCTTGGGTACGACTGGACTATATGAGTCGTATAGTTTGGTCACGAGTAAGGTTTAGGGAGTTATTGGTGGATTGTGTGTGGGTGTTTAACACACTATCTTGGTGACGAATCTATGGTATGAGTCATATATTGTGGTCACGTGTTACGGGGTCAACTTGTAACCACCTATGGTAATTTTACAATTTTAAGTTAGGGTTATTCTAGACATTTCCCCCTTGGAACTCTTTTTGATACCATGACATAAAATACCTTTTGGATTTTCATTAACCTATTATTCGCAATCAAACTCTCTTAAAAATCTCTCTAAAATACTTTTTGTAAGAGGCCAGGGTTTCTTCAAGATAATCAATTAGAGGCTTGTACGAGTGATTATCTCCATCTTTCTTGGTGTATAATGAATGTTACTCCTCCCTCGATGTTATTTTACAATGAGCGTGTGTTTAATGTTTTGTTTTTATACTAATGTTATGGTTCTTACATAATGGTTGGGGCTTTGGATATTTATGGTTGAACAATCTTTCCAATGGTTTAATGATGTTTCTTTCATTCTCTTAATATTATTTTGACATTGTGGAATGCATGGTAATGGTAAATGGACTTAGAGGTACATTGGATTTCCTAAATTAATTTGTTATGTTTTTGAAATAAATGTTTGCTCAACCTGTTTGTTAAAATTCTAATGAAAATGATTTTATCACATACTTTGACTATTCTTGGAATCTATGCATAATATAAATGGTAATGGACTTAAATTGGTTCGGATGCTTTTAAATGTTTTGGATAGGCCTTGGTGACTATGATCTTGGTTTAATTGGAAACTTTAGAGTCAAATTGGCTTATGGCTTTGGTATGGCATAAAAGGATAAACCTGCATGCTCTAGTTTTGGTATGACGATACCAATGGGTAATGCCTAATAAAATACTCATTGGTAAATGGTTAGAATGTGGAAATGGTTTTAATATTAGCATAAATATCGTGGAAGGTAGAGGTCCCGGTGGGGTAGTATTGGAAACTAATACTTGTCAATGTCTAGTTTCGTGATGGTCACTGTGTACATGATGACATACTTAATATTTTGGGAGATGTTCTTACATCTTGGGTTCTGGCCTTATAAAATTTCCTAGAATTCCTATTTTCCAAAACTAATAAGACTCCAAGGTATGAGTCGTAGGCTAAGGTACGAGTGTTATAGTCCTATTGTATGCTGACCAGTGTTAGTTGGTAGGATGGTTTTGGTTACTGGAATGGTAATAAATTAAGAGTACGAGTTGTAAGGATTGGTATGAGTCATATCAGGGACTCATATGGTGGATAGTGTTTGATCCATCTTGTAGTTCTTTCTGCTAGGGATACAAGTAATGTGTACAGATCGAATGTTATGGTTACGATTTAGTTTCAACTTATATAATATAGTTTTAAATGATTTAAATAGTTTTGAAAAGGCTAAAGGCCAAATGGTTACGCTTGTGGGTAACATGAAAGTCTTGCAAGTGGTTTAATGTGGTATATAGAAGGGCACTTTAAGGTCCTCTTATCCTTAATGTTTTGGTTATGGATATTACTTCTTATTAATGGGGTGGTATGAAGATACCACTGACATTAGCCTTGATTAGTAAAATTTGAAATAGATTGGTTTAATTACCTAGAAATGGTTTTAATTAGGCATTAATGACAAGGTGTGTAGCAAGGTTTGATTACTTGAAAATGGTTTTAATTAGGCATTAATGGCAAGGTGTGTATCAAGGTTGTGGAAGGTAGTGGTCCCGGGGGGACCAATACTAGAAACTCATATTTGTCGATATGAGGGGTCTTGATGACCGTCTGTGTGTCATATTTTATAATGGGGGATATACTAGTCATCCTATGGGATATTTCTTGGTCGTATAGCTAAACCCTATCGCCTGTAGGTGGTTAGGATGGCAATGCTACATAGCCCACAAAAGGGTTTTAAAGGTACTCTAAACCTAGTTCCCTTTCCTAGTACTTATATATATATATGTATGGTTGTATGCATTATGGATGGTTTTACTTGGATTTATAACAGGTATTATTTTATCCTTACCCTGAGTTTCATGGTAGCGGTCATTCGCTAACCCATATACTGGCGGCTGTATACCCATGCTATGTAGGAACTACCCATTCAACTCCTCTTATATAGTGATTGACATAAAGATGATATTTGGACTGAAGTGGTGAGCTTCCATTCTTTTGAAAGGTATCATTCCATGTTATGGATACTGTTAGACATTTTGACATTATTTTTGATATTGGTTTTGGCCACGGTTCGGGGCATGTCCCAATAGAATATACTTACTCTTTTTGTTGGGGGAATGTCCCAGTATAATTTACTTACTCTTTGGTTAGATGCTTTGTGGTACATCTAGGGATTAGTATGGATGGGATCGGTATTGGTGTCGGCCTTAGAATTAGAAAAAGCTGGGCCATTGGCATCATCGAACATAATTTCTCACTATTTTATCATATTACATTTTAGAATGGATTATCATAGTATTTTTTATATCCTCTTTGGTTTGGTTTAATATGGTTGGATAGTTGGATGGTTGGTTTGGTGCAGGTAGATTCGACTGGGTCGGTCATATTCGTGACCCTATTTTAGAGTTTTCGTGATAGCAGTTTTAGATTATTGTTATATGCATAAAATTTAGCTCATGTAAGGCTGCATAAGGTGGTTAGGTTAAGTAAAGAGAGTGGTCCCCTGTCCTGGCTGAACTTGGGATGTCCATTACGTCTAGGTCATAGTTTGCATCTTGACAAGTGGTATCAGAGTTTTAGGTTCATATTCAACTAGAAGTCCGCAAGGCCATGTAGAGTGGAGTCTCTTTTAGGGGTGTGTATTCTCCACATTCATAAGATAGAGGTTGTGAAACATTTAGGAATGTTTTTCTTTCTTGGTATTCTATCTTCAAGCTTGAGTTCTCAGTCCTGGAATCTTCTATAATCCTTGTTTATCCATCTTTCAAATCATCCCTCCTAGAGCTACACCACAAAAAATTCTTCCATCTTATCTTGGGATAATACTGAATGGGTACTTTCTATGTCTAGCATAATCTTCGATCGTAGGGTCCTATTCCTGAATGTGTTGGAGTTCATCCTATCCCTTGTAATACTTCTTAGGTCCCTCAAGGCAGCATGACAAATATTATCAGTCTGTTTGTGTTATTGCCTAGATGGTTGCTGCTTAGGCTGAGTGGGGTATGACTGGTGCTTTATCTACTGAGGCCACATGAGTTGGTCAATTTATAAAGATGGGTCCTCCTACTTTTATGGGAGTAAAGGTGGAGGAGGATCCATAAGGCTTCTTTGATAAAATGGAAAATATATTTTGGGTGATGCAGGCTACTGATGATGGGGGAGTTAACTTTGCAGATTATCAACTCAATGATATTACTTATCAGTAGTATGATGAGTAGGATAGAGATAAGGATTATATGGAACAGGAAGGGTTTTGGGAGGTTTTTTCTAATGCCTTCATGGCTCATTTCTTTCCTCAATAGTTAAGGGAAGCAAAGATGGAGTAGTTTTTTAACCTCCTATAAGAGAGGATGTTTGTACGATAATATGCCTAAAAGTTCCATCAGTTGTCGAGGTATGCTCCTGATTTGGTCTGATATGAGGTCATGAATGAGAAAGTTTTCTTCTAGGATAAATTTAGAATTGATTATGGAGAGCAAGAATGCCTTGATGATTTAATATATAAACCTATTGAGGTTGACTATTTATATGTAGCAGGTCAAGGATAAGAAGAAAAAGTAGGTGGAGTTTGGGGATAGACAAGGAAAATATAGGAGGTTTTTTTACAAGGAAGGTGAACTATCTCAAGGAGATAGAGATTATGGCAAGTGGCAGAAAAAAAAGTGGGGGAGTTCTGGTTTCTTCTATACTTCTAGCGCTCCTTACCCATAGTAGTTGGGAGATAGGTGTCATCAAGATGGTGAGAATTCTCGATCACAGGTTTCCCTATCTCAAGTGAGCAGAGGTTAGTTAATTTCTTTGTGTCCTTCCTTTTAATTATGTGGTCGTCCATCATTGGGGTTATTGTGGGAAAGAAATGGATAAGTGCTTTAAGTACGAACAGGCATGCCATCGGCTCAGGGATTATTGGGTTTGTAAAGTCGCTATAGGGAAGAATAAGATTCTTATAGCTTCATCTTCTGCC
The DNA here is from genome assembly GCF_002878395.1 of Capsicum annuum. Taxonomy (NCBI): domain Eukaryota; kingdom Viridiplantae; phylum Streptophyta; class Magnoliopsida; order Solanales; family Solanaceae; genus Capsicum; species Capsicum annuum. Next base: position 36,651 of record NW_025887448.1, read on the forward strand.
CCTGCAACTGGTGGTGTGGTATCTTCTTCTGCTGCTACTCCTGGTTCAAGTGTTGGTCGAAATAAGTTGTATCCTTTAGCGTTTCAGCAAGAATTCGAGGCATCATCTAATGTTATTACTAGTAAGTTACAAATTTTCTCTTGTGATATATATTTTTTGGTTGATCTAGGGTCCACTCTATCTTACATGGCTCTTTATAGAGAGATGTCTTTTGGTTTTAATCTAGAAATTATTTCATGTACTTTTTTTGTTTCTACCCTAGTAGGAGACTCGGTCATTAATGAACGAGTATATAGGGGTGTGTGGTATTTTTGGGTGATAGAAAAACCTTGGTAAATCTGTTTGAGTTGGTAATGGTGGATTTTGATGTCATTTTGGGTATGGACTGGTTCCATTATTGTTATGCATCTCTAGTCTTTTAGACTCATTAAGACATCTTTACGTTCCTGGGTGAGCTAGAAATAGAATGAGAGGGTTGTTCTTTAGCTCTTAGTGGAAGATTTATTTCTTATCGTAGAGATCAAAGTCTAATCTCCAAATAGGGTCCTTCTTACTTGGTCCAGGTTACAGTTTCTAACTCTAAAGGTCCTTCTTTATAGTTGGTTCCTGTGATTAATGAGTTTCCAATGGTCTTTCCAAATGATCTTCCTAGTGTTCCTCCGAATATGGAAATAGAGTTTGGTATTGATTTGCTTTCAAACACTAGTCCAATATCTATTCCACTATGTAGGATGGCTATGGCTGAGTTGAGGGAACTCAAGGAGCTACTTAAGGATTTTCTTAAGAAGGGGTTTATTCATTCTAGTGTTTCTCCATGGGGTGCACCAGTGTTGTTTGTGTGCAAGAAGGATGGTCACCTTCAGATGTGCATTGACTACAAGAAGTTGAACAATGTGACAATCAAGAATAAGTATCCTCTTCCAAGGATAGATGTTTGATCAGTTACAGGGTGCCAAGTTCTTTTTTAAGATAGACCTTTGGTATGGGTACCATCAACTTAATTTTAGGTAGGTGGATATCCCTACGATGACTTTTCATACTCGGTACAAATATTTTGAGTTCTTGGTGATGTTATTTGGGTTGACCAATGCTCAAGCAATATTTATGAATTTGATGAATAGGATGTTTAGGTAGTATTTGGATCTCTTTATAATTGTGTTTATCAATGACATTCTGGTTTATTCGAAGAATAAAGTGGATCATGCTAATCACCTCTGTGTTGTTGCTGACCTTAAAGGAACAATGGTTGTTTGCGACGTTCTCTAAGTGTGAGTTTTGGTTGAATGCAGTGACTTTCTTGGGTCATACAATTTCTAATAAAGAAGGGTGGCCTTGGTCCACAACTCCATTCAATATCTGGAGCTTCTTGGTCTTTGTCGGGTATTATAATAAGTTCGTGGAAAGATTTTCTATGATAGCTGCTCCTTTGTCTTAGCTAACTCAGAAGAAGGCTAAGTTTTCTTGGTCGGATGATTATGAAGGGAGTTTTTAGGAGTTGAATGATAAGTTGACTTCATCCCTAATTATGTTATGTATATTGTTAGATGTTTTGAATTTATTTTGGATATTAGTTTTGGCCATGGTAAGGGGCATGTCATAACTGAATATACTTTATCTTTTGGTTAGACCCTTTGTTGTACTTTTGGTGGTTGGTATGGGCAAGATTGATATTAGGGTCGGCCTTGGCATTAGAATAATCTGGTAGGCTGGCATCATTGGACATAATTTCTTACTGTTCCATCGTATTACATTTTACGATTGATTATCATATTATGTTTTGTTATCATCTTTGATTTTGTTTTATATGGTTGGATGGTTGGTTTGGTGCGGGTTGACTTAATTGGGCCGATCATGGTCATGACCCTATCCTAGAGTTTTTATGAAAGCATTTGCACAATCCTATTATATGCTCAAAATTTAGCTCATCTAAGGATGCATGAGGTGGTTGGGTTGGGTAAATGGGGCAGTCCCCAGTCCTGGCTGGACTTGTGATGCCCATTATGTCTAGGCCCTAGTTTGGTTTGTGACAATATACAATCTATCTCAAGTTCTTTTTATGGTCGTGCAGCTAACATACACTGGAGCCCTTTCAACAGGGGTAGCTGAACCCATATAGCCCATGCGTGATTTTAGGATGGCAATGCTACACAGCCTAGGTAAAGGGTCTAAATGCATACTAAACCCAATTTCCCATCCCGTCATGATATATACGTTTATATCTGATTGCATATGGTTACTTACTTTTGTTTTTAATTACTGGCATTATTTTAACTTATTCTTGAGTGCATGCTTTTGTTTACTTTGCTAACCGTCTTACAGAACTATATCGCTATGCGAAGCAGGAATTGGCTATACAACCATTCTTTCTACTCAGTGACTTGGATTTGGGGACAACATTAAGTCAGGTTAAAGTGGTGAGCTTCCAAACTCTGAAAGGCTCCATTTCATACTATGGACTTATTTTACTTATCTTATTTCTTTTGCTTTGTTTTGGCTATAGTTGGGGCCATGTCCTGACCGGATATTATTGATTCTGGCTAAAGTCTTTGTTAGTCTTTTTGGACATGGGTGATATCGATATTAGTGTTAGTCTTGGTATTAATATTGGCATGGGGGTTGATGCAGATTGGTTAATTTTTTATGGTTATTGGATTTTATATTATAGACTTTATTTAATGTCCTTAAACTATTATTGTTTTATCTTGTTATATTTTTAGAATTCATCTGACATACGGTGCAAGGCAGTTATAGATGGGTATCAGGGGTGGTCTTCGGTCCTAGTTGGACTTGAGATGCCAAACACGACTAGGCCTTAGTTTAGGTCATGTCAGATTGGTATTAGAGCCCTAGGTTCATGGTCATTTGGGAATATGACAAAGTCGTGTCGAGTAGCATCTCTTTTAAGGGTGTATAGTATGCCACACTCATAAGGGAGAGGCTATAAGACATATAGGAATGTTTTTTTATGTTGTGTTTTTTTCTCAAGCTGTAGAGTCTAAGGTCCAGAAATATTCTCTAATTTTCATTTGTTTTCTTCTCAGATCATGCCTCCTCAAAAATCTAAAGCTCATAAAAACTCCTCCGTCCTACAAGAGGATAATATATATGGGACTCATTCTACTTTATGTTGTCCAGATTCAGTCTAGTAGTCTAGTTCCTAATTGCCCTCCTAGAGTTCCACTGGTTCCCTCCAGTCCTTCTCAAACCCCTTAGGATAATATGATAAAATCTGAGTTTCATCAGTATATCTATATGATGTCACCATTAGTAGCTTCTCAGGTTGAGCATGGTACTTCTATTACATCATCTTCTGAAGCCACAAAGTTGGTCAGTTCATGATGTTGAATCCTCAAACCTTTACCAGTGTTACCCTAGAGGAGGATCATTAAGGTTTTCTAGATTAGATGGAAAATATCTTTCATGTTTTACATGCCACAAATATAGAGGGGATGGATTTTTCCACCTACCAGCTAAAGGATGTGGCATACAAGTGGTACGAGGAATGGGATTTGTCATGGAGTTATGATGTTGAATAAGACCTATGGGAGGGTTTTTCTAATGCTTTCCCAGACTGCTTCTTTCCTCAAGAGTTGAGGGAAGGAAAGGTAGAAGAATTTGTTAAATTGAGGCAAGGTAAGATGTAAAACAAGGAGTATAGCTTAAAGTTTCACTAGTTATCTCGATATACTCTAGAGTTAGTTTCTAGCATGAGAGCTAGAATAAGGAAGTTCTCTTTTGAGTTGTCTCGAGACTTAATTTTAGATAGTAAGACTGCCTTGTTGAATAAGGACATCGATATCTCTTGGTTGGTTGAGTACTTGTAGCAGATAGAGGAAGAAAAGAAGAAGTCAGTTGAGATAGTTCTGAGGCAGAGAAAGAAATTTAGATTTTCTAAGAAGGGTGGTGGCCAATAGTAGAGTGGCAGGGATAGTAGGAATTGGATCAAGAAGAAGTGGGGCAATTTTTGGTCCTAATCGACGGCTAGTGCTCCCTACTAAAAGCCATCGGGTGACAGACATTTCCATGGTGGCAACAACTATAGGGCATAGGGTGTCCAGTCATAGGCTAGTGGGGCCAAGTCATCTCTCTCATATCATTCCTATAGATTCTATTGTCGATTTCATTAGGGTTACTATGATGAATGAAAGGACAATTGCTTCAATCGTGTCAGCTAGGGATCATGGATAAAAGTAGTCAAGTGGACAAGGTTGCTTTGGGGGTAGACAAGGTTTCGGTTACCTATTCTTTAGCTTGGTACCAAAGGGTGCACCATATAGTTTTGACACTGGTCGAAACTGTCTTTATGCTCTCACTACCCATCAGGAGTCTAAGGCATCGCCTGATGTCATGACTAGTATGTCAATACTTTTTCATGTGATATGCACTGTTTACTTTATCCAGGGTTCATTCTCTATTATGTGACCCCATTGGCAGCTGTGCATTTTGATTTCTATCTTGAGTGTTTTATGAACCTTTTTTTCTATTTCTATACTCATAGGTAACTCAATGATAGCTAGAAGAGTCTATAGGGTTTGTGAGGTATCTGTGGGTAGTTAGGAGTCTCTAATGGATCTATTTGAATTAGATATGGTTGATTTTGATGTTATATTGGGGATGGATTGGTTGTGCTTGTGCTATGCTTCTCTAGACTGTCGGACCTATAAGGTTGTCTTTAAATTCTTTAATGAGCCAGTTATTGAGTGAGAGAGTAGTTCCCTTGTTCCAAAGGAAAGATTCATATTGTATCTTAGAGTTCGAAGATTAATCTCCTAGAGGTGTCTCTATAATTTAGTTTGGGTTAAAGATTCTAACTCAGAGGGTCCTTCTTTGCATTTTGTTCCGGTGGTGAATGAATTTTCTAAGGCCTTTCTAAATGATCTTTCTGGTGTCCCTCTTGATAGGGAGATTTAATTTGGGATTGACCTTGTTTTTTAAACTCATTTGATTTCTATTCCTCTGTATAGAATGGCTCCAGCTGAGTTGAAGGAGTCGAAGGACAAACTAAAGGATATTTTATACAGGGGTTTCATCCATCCTAGTGTGTCCCCGTGGGGTACACTAGTATTATCGTGTGTAAGAAGGATAGTTCCCTTCGGATGTACATCGATTACTGATAGTTAAATAAATTGGGGATAATGAATAACTATTTTCTTTCTAGGATAGATGGTTTGTTTGATCAGTTGCAGGGTGCTAAGTTTTTTCTCAAAGATTGATCTTCGATCTTGTTATCATCAGTTAAGTATTATGGTAGTGGATATCACTAACATTTCTTTTTGTACTCAGTATGGGCATTTTGTGTTTTTGGTTATGTCTTTTGGGTTGACCAATACCCCGGTCGTATTCATGGATTTGATGAATAGGGTTTCTGTCAATTTATGGATTTTTTTTCATTGTGTTCATACACAATATTTTAGTGTACTCTAAGATTGAGGTAGATCATACCGATCACCTTCACATTGTATTGCAAAACACTAAACGAGCAGCTGGTGTATGCCAAATTTTAAGAATGTTAATTCTTGTTAAACATTATCACTTTTCTCGGTCATGTCATTTCTAGTGAAAGGATCATGGTGTATCTGCAGAAATTTGCAGTAGTGAAGAATTGACCAAGTCCCAAGACTCCAACAGATATTTGGTGTTTCTAGGGATTAGCTAGTTACTACAGAAGGTTTGTGGAAAGTTTTTCATCTATAGCTACCATGTTGACTAAGTTAACTTAAAAAAAGGTAAAGTTCTTGTGGTCAAATGCTTGTGAGGGTAGTTTGGAGAAGCTAAAGCCAACAGGGTTGCTGATGATCTTAGCAGGTTGTCCATGGGAGTCTTGCTCATGTGGAAAAGGTAAATTGGGAGTTGGTTAAGGATATTCACTTTCTGTATAACCTTAAAGTGCACCTTTTGGACTCTGAGAATAGTGGTGTGTTTGTATAGGTAGTGGCACATTCATCTCATGGTGCAGAGATCAAGGAGAAGTGTTACATACTATATTGATAGGGATCAAGGGTGATAGATGTGGGTATAAGTTGATGGACTTCGATATTAGTAGTGATGATACTTTGCGATACCAGGGTAGGTTATGTGTTCATGATATATATGATTGATGAGAGAGGATCTTGGCTGAGGCAAATGAGTCACATTATGTTATTCATCTTGATTCCACAAAAATGTATCATGTCATTATGGAGTGGCTAGTTTTGTGGATAAGTTCATGGTGTGCCAACAAGTGAAAGTTGAGCACATAAGGCCCAAAGAATTGTATCGAGAAATGGGAAGTGATCAACATAGATTTCATTACTAGTCTTCCTCAATTTTGGCATTAGTTTGATTCAGATTGAGTCATCATGGATAGTATGACAAAGTCTACTTATTTCTTGCTAGTGAGGACCAATTTTTTGGAATAGGATTCTTCAAGGTTGTACCTCTATGAGATTGTGAAGTTGCATGGGGTGCCAGTTTCTATCATCTTGGATTGTAGTATGCAGCTTTCATCTCATTCTTGGCAATTTTTTAGAGATGTTTAGGGACAAAGGTGAGTCTTAGTACTGCTTTCAACCCACAGTCAGATAGGTAAATAGAAAGCACTATTCAAATATTGGAGGATTGCGTCGGGCTTTCATAATTTACTATGGTAGTAGTTGGGTGGAGCATTTGTCTATTATAGAGTCTATTTATAGTAATAGCTACCACTCTGGCATTGGAATAGCTCCGTTTAATAAGTTGTATGGTAGAAGGTGTAGATCTCCTATTACGTGGTTCGAGGTTTGTGATATGGAGATGTTTGGCCTAGATTTTGTTCACCAAGCCATGGAGAAGGTGAAGGTTATTCAGGATAGACTGAAGGCTACCCAAGGTTACCAAAAGTCCTATGCTCATATAAGGCGTAGGAAGTTTGAATTTGAGGTTGGGGATAGGGTATTCTTGAAGTTGTCTCCCATGAACGGAATGATATAATTTTGGAAGAAGAGGAAGTATAGTCCCCAGCATGTTTGGCCACACTTGATTTTGAAGAGGTTTGGTAACGTTGCATATGATTTGGAGTTTCTTTCTAGTTTGAGCTCCATTCACCCGATATTCCATATTTCTATGTTGAGGAAGTGTATGGGTGATCCATATCAAATTGAGCCTATCAAGGATATTTGTATTTTATATTCCCTATCATATGAGGAGATCCCGATAGAGATCTTGGATCAGAAGGTTCATCGGTTATGGACCAAGTATGTAGGCTCGGTAAAGGTCCTATGGAGGAACCACAAGGTCAAAGAGGATAATTGGGATGCTAAAGAGGACATGAATTCAAAGTATCCGTTCGTGTTTTCCACTCTATAAATTCATCTGTAAGGTATGTGTTTTTCTTAACATTATTGTTTTCTAACTAAGTTACATGAAAGATGGATTTTCATGGCATCATTATTTTCTAACTTAATTAAAGGTAAGAGTAGAGGAGTGTGAAGTCCAAATCTTGTTGATACTTCTTTGTCCCTTCATTCGAGGACGAATGATCCAAGTTGGGGAGAATAGAAACACATAGGGTTTTGGCCCTTTAAAATTTCCTAAGATTTAAGCTCACTGGTGTTGTAACAACTCCTCATATGAGTCTTACGATATGGGTACAGGTTAGGTGACCTAACTCGTAAGGTGTCTAGCTATTGGTGGTTGGATTTCTGTTATGATTAACGTTGGGTGGTACGGGTCAGTAGGTGTGGTGACAAGTTATTAGGGTGATCCTTCACTTAATTAGAAACTTACTATCTTTTCTTTGCTCTAAGTATAAGTGGCTCACTAAAAGCTGTAAGGATATGTTACAAGTCATTGTATGAAGTCGTATGTTGTCCAGTGTTAATTCCTGTGATTTATGTCTTTGGTACGACTAGACCATACGATTCATATGGTATGGTCACTAGTTGGGGCCAGGGAGTCGTATGGTGGATAGTATGTGGGTGAGCAACACACTATCTTGGTGACGACTCGATAGTACGAGTAGTATGTTGTGGTCATAAGTCATAGGGTTGACTCTTAACCACTTGCGATAATTTTATAGTTTTAAGATAGGGGTATTATGGACATCTCCCCTCGTAACTACTTTTGATAACACAACATAAAACATCTTTTGGGGCTTCATTAACCTATTATTATCTATCAAAAACTCTTTAAAAACTCTCTCAAATAGTCTCTAAAGCAAGAGGCTAGGGTTTCTTCAAGACAATCAATTAGGGGCTTTCAAGAGTGATTATCTCTATCTTCCTTGGTCTCTAAGTCATGTTACTCCTCCCTCATTGTTATTTTACAAAGAGAATGTGTTTAATGTTTGCATTTCGTACTATTGTTTTTGTTTTTACATAATGGTTGGAGTTTTTTTATGTGCATGGTTGAAACATGTTTCCAATGGATTAATGAAGTTTCTCTCATGTTTTTTCTATGATTTGGAGATTGTGGAATGCATGGCAATGTTAATGGACTCAGGGTTACTTTGGATTCCCAAATTACATTAGTTATGGTTTTGAAACATATGTGCCCTCAACTTGTTTGTTAAAATTCCAATGAGAAAGATTTTGTCACATAGTTTTACTATTCTTGAAATCTTTTGCATTGCTTAAAAGGTAATGGAACTTAAATTGGTTTGGATGGTTTTAAATTTATGGAAAGGCCTTGGTGTCCATGATCATGGTTCAATTGAAAACTTTGTAGTCAAATTGATTTAATGGCTTTGGTATGGCATAAAAGGATAGACTTGAAATCTATAGTTTTGGTATGACGATACCAATGGGTAATGCCTAATAAAAGACTCTTTGGTAAATAGTTAGAATGCGTAAATGGTTTAAATATGGGCTTAAAGGGTGGAATCAAAGTCGTGGAAGGACCAATACTTGAAACTCAAGTTTGTTGATGTAAGGTTTGGTCATGGTGACCGTGTGCACGATGACATACTTTATATATTGGGAGATGTACTAGTCATATCAGGCTCTTTCATTTGCTCGTGTGGCTAACACACACTGGATACCTTTCAATAGGGGGAGTAGAACCCATATAGCCTGTGGGTAGTCTTAAGACGACAAAACTATATGACCAAGGTTAAGGTTTTAAAAGGATGATAAACTTGGTTCCCTATCCCGGGACAATATACATGTATATACGTGATTACATATAGTTACTTACTTAGGTTTTGAATTACTGGTATTATTTTATCTTATCCCTTAGTAAATACTAGCATAACTCCGCTAACCATCTTCAAGCATTATATCCCTACGCGCCATACTATCATTCCTCCTGCTCAATGACTTGGATTCAGGTACAGCTTTTAGTCAGACCGAAGTGGTGATCTTCCATACTCCGGAAGGCTCCATTTCATGCTATGGACTTCTTTTATTTTGTTATTTCTTTCTTTTGGTTTTGGCTATGGTAGGAGGCATATCTCGACCAAATGTTATTGATTCTTATTAGAGGCTTTCTCTGACTACTACAGGCATAGGCGGTATCTGTATTGGTGTCAGACTTTTTATAGGTGGGTTGACACCAGTTGGGTAATTAGTTGAGGTTGTTTGATTGTTTGGCTTATTGACTTTATTTAATGTATTTAAACTATTATTGTTTTATCTTGTTATATGTTTGAAATTCATCAAAAATAGGGTGCAGGGATTTTATGGTTGGGTATCAGGGTGGTGTCTGGTCCTAGTTAGACATGAGATGCCCGACACGACTAGGCCCTGGTTCAGGTAGTGTCATTCATCCTCGAATGATAATACAAGGCATTTTTTAGCACGATTTGACTCCAAACACCACACTTACCATTAATAAAGATAAAAAACAATGATATCAAGGAAATCACAATTTCCTTTAATAAAGTCAAAAAATAAAGATGTTAAAGAATACACATACCTCCAGCACGATTTTCCAAAACGTGAAACAAGAATGGATACTTAGACTTCATTCCCTCCTCGGCTTCTCAAGTAGCTTCCTCAATACTTTGGTTCTTCCAAACAACCTTTTTCGAAGCTACATCTTTATTCCACAATCAACAAACTTTCAATCAAAAATCTCAATTAGGTTTTCTTTAAAATAAAAGTAATCTAAAATGCCCACCTTATCCAAGGAAACAACAATCGAAGGATCATCAACACACTCTCTCAGTATCAAAGCATGAAACACTGGATGAATGGAGCTTAAAGTAGAAGTCAACTCCAATTCGTATCTAATATTGCCAACTCTCTTCAATACTAAGTAAGGAACAACATAATGGGGATTGAGCTTCCCCTTCATACAAAATCTCATCACTCCCTTCGTGGGAGAAACCTTCAAGAACTCCCAATTACCAACATTGACTTTCAATTCCCTTTGCCTCACATCCGTGTTAGACTTTATGTTACTTTGGGCTGCTCTAAGTCTATCCTGAATAACCTTTACCTTTTCCATGGCTTGGTGAACTATATTTAGGCCAAATAACTAATTTTCACCAGCCTCAAACTACCCAATAGGAGACATACACCTCCAACCATACAAGGCCTCAAATGGAGCCATACCAATGCTAGAGTTGTAACTGTTGTTGTAGGAAAATTCTTTGAGAGGTAAGTGGTCAAACTAACTACCACCATAATGATATACACAAGTTTGAAGCATATCTTCCAAGGACTGAGTTGTCCTTTTGACTTTCCCATCCGATTGCGGGTGGAAAATGGGACTAAGGCCCACCTTAGTCACCAAATTTCTATAAAAGGATCACCAAAATTGAATGAGAACTAAGTACCTCGGTATCTTGAGTCAACCCCCAGGGCCTCAAGTGCTCCGCCTTCACTTGCTAGCACACCATGCTTTTAGCCACAAAATTGGTCATACCCACTCCATATTAGTCAACCAATAAATATCTTTAAGATCATGATACATTTTTCTCAAACCAGGATGAACCATATAGTGAAGCTTATGAGCTTCAGCCAAGATTTTTTCCTGCAACCCATCAACATCGGGAACAATAATCTACCTTGGTACCTCAAGACACCATCACCACAAATCTCGAGAACCATCACTTTATTCTTACCCAGATCATTCTTTGCTTGAATTAAGATAGGATCCATCATCTGCTTCTCCTTTACTTTAGCTTTAATAGATGACTTCACCACCTCTTGAACAATCACAACAGCATCCTCAAGATCCAAGAGATAGACTTCTAGATTAGCTAAACTGTGAATATCGTTCCCCTAATCACACTTCTCCTCGTACACATTAGATAAGCTTCCCATGGACAACCTGCTAACAGAATCAACAACCACATTAGTTTTACTTAGATGATAGTGGAGACTCATGTCATAGTCTTTGAGCAAATCAAGCCATGTCCTTTGCCTAAGATTTAGCACCTTCTGAGTGAACACATATTGAAGGCTCTTATGATCAGAGTAAATATCAATGTAAATTAGATAACTTCATGCTTTGTATTTCAACTACTCATGTCATATTCAATTGTTCTCATGTCAAATTATAAAATTATGAATTAAACCATGTGAAATTGGTATTCTCCTAACTTCAACATATTCATATATTTAAATTCATGGACTTTATCAGTTTGGTGATATGTATTATGTTTTAGGTCATTAATGCGAGACTTTATGTCATTTTTTCAAGTGTCGTTATCAAATTTTGTAATCATTCAGTGTTGGCGTGTTATGAACATCAAATATCTATGTGTTTACTTATGTTTTTGAATTTTCAAGTAATGAGTCAGTCCATTCATAATTTTACTGTCATATTCAGTTTATTATGATCATGTTGAGAACTATTAGTTAAGATGTTTAGTTGACCTTAGTAAAAAATAATGTCAGTTCAGTGTGGAGTATTTAGCATCGAGCGAACCCAGGGATGGGGTCTCACCTTCTAGTAGAAGATGTGACTTTAGTAGCAATCCGCGAGTTCCAAAACTAAGTAGCTAGCATATGTTTTGAGAGGTCTTCCTACTAATTGAGGATTAACATTCTTTTAGGGGCACTTTCCAGTAGAGGGTGACTTACTAGTCCTTCAGGATACTAATTAAGTGGATCCACATAGCCAGTGTTAATAATTGTGGTCAGGTACTGACACCCTTCAACCTGGTGTTATACGTTGGACCCCGACTAGCTCAAATTAGGGCATGTCAGTTACATTATATCTCTTATTATTTCAGTCAGCAATCAGTTTGTATTAGCTTAGCCTTGCTGGATCAAGTTTTCAGATTCTCAGTTATTCAGTCTATCAGTTTTATAGATTAAATTCAGTTCATTTCAGTTAGTCCTTACATCACGTACTAGTACATTTAAAGTACTGACCGTATAATTTTCTCTTTCCTATGTTGTATTTTAACATAGGTTTGGATTTCAATTCCCTGACCATCCTTAGATAGTTCAATATTACCAAACAGCAGTAATGGTGAGTCCTCATCCATCGAGGTCTTGAAATGTTCTTACAATTATTGCATCATCTCTTTATTTTTAGACAGTTGGAGTTAGTTGGGGGTTTGTCCCATCAACTCCTTATGATTTTAGAGGCTTTAAGACGGATAGAAAACAAATTAGTTTTTGTCTTTTTAGTTTTTTCAGACTTGTTAAATTATATATTAGTATTACATCATACCAGTAATTTCTCAGATTATCTTGCACACATGTTATCCCATTATTATTTTTATTTAGTTCTCACAACAGGTGTTATATCATCGATTAACTTGGGATCACTTGTACCCTTAAGAACCATGTTACGACTAGGGGGTAGCCTCCGATTGTGATAGGTAACTAGCTGAAAGATCAAGGGGATAAAACTAAAGGAGAAATTGCCTTTTATCAGATCAATTCAAAAAATAATGAGACTATAATTTTTTCACTTCTATCACATATTTCAAAAATGTTTAGTGCTGAAGAGAATAATGGCCTTAGAGAAATTCCAAATAAAGAAGTGGTTAAGAAAGCTGCTTTAAATGTCAAGGGAGATATTTCTTGTGGAACTGATGGTCTATCAGGAAATATTTTATCAAGAATGTTTGGATATTTTTGGGACTGATATTGTTATAATAGTGCTTGTTTGTTTGTATGTAACTCCCTTCCTATATTAATTCATCTTACTAATTTTGTCCATATTCTTAAGAAATCTCTTGTTCAAACTATCTCAAATCTATGACCTATTAGTTTGAATAATTTTTTGTTAAAATCCTTTCAAGGATTATCCATAATAGACTAGCAGCTTGCTGCAAAAAATTATTTTTCTAGTTAATCAAGGTTTGTCAAATAGAAAAATATTATTGAAAATGTCCTGCTTAGCTACGAACTAGTGACTGATATTGGGAAGAGAGGAAAACCTGCTAATTTGGTCATTAAACTTGACATGACCAAAGAATATTATAAGGTATCTTGGTTTTTCTTAATGAAAAAATTGAGGAAGATAGGATTCTTAAACAAATTTGTTGATTTGATATGGAGGTTAATTTCTAATAATTATTATTTTGTCCTACTTAATGGTCTGTCACATGGTTTCATTCATTCTACCAATAGAGTGAGGCAAGGATATCCCTTTTCTCCTACTTTATTTATTCTATTAGATCAAGATCTCAGAGGACTTTGAATTCACTATTCATGTACGATTAATTTATTGACTATGGGATGCCTAAATGGAACCCTAATTTGAACTATCTTGCATAGGTTGATCATATAATTATTTTATCTTTTGTTAATGAATGTTCTTTGATAAAAATTATGGTTATTTTACAAGAATTTGAGAGGTAGCCTGGGCAAAACGTGAACACTGAAAAGATCTTTTTTTTATATGCACCAAAATATAACACGTAATACTTCAGATATGGTTGAGAAATGTCTGGGAATGAATAAGGGTTACTTTTCTATGAAATGTGTGGCAAGTCTTATTACACATACAAGGAAAAATAGAACAATATTAGAATTAATTAAGAAAATAAAAGGGAAATTGTAGGATTGGAAAAGTAAGATGTCATATGGTGGTGAAAGAGTTCTAATCTCAGTTTCTTACAAAGTACTCTAATTTATATTTTATTATTAACCATTGTTCCCCATATTTGTGTCATTAAATATCTTTAAAAAAGTTTTGCAACGTTTTTCTAGACCAAGAAGGAATTGGGAAGGAGTAAGGATTGGACAATATGGAGTTAAGTGTGTCTTCCAAAGAAAGAACAAGGTCTTGGCTTTAGTTTTATGTTTTAAGTATCTTAGGCCTTGTGTGCCAAACTTTACTAGAGATTCAAAAACTCATAACAATATATGGTCTAATTATATTTAGGACAAATATTGTAAGAAATAATTCCTTATACTAATGAAATGGAAAGGTGGTTATTTGACGTTTAAACATATATTGGAAAATAAAGATATGATTGAGTAGGCTCTATGGTGGGAACAAAAAAGCAGTACTTCTAATATTTTCTTTAATATCTGGACCATGTTAAGTCCTCTAATAAAACATCAATAAGAAGTTCACACTTTTCATGTAATGAAGATATTGAAGAATTTCTTATTGATGAAGGATACTATTTTGAAAAAATAGAGAATTACTTCCTGATTATATAGTAGCTATATCAAGAATAGCTTGAGTCAGATAAAACTAGTGATCAAGGGGATAATCCTTAGTGGAATATTATAGACATAGGTAAATTCAGTGTGAAGTGATCGAGAGCTTTTAAGATACAAAGAAGAAATATATGAAGACTTGAAGATGTTATGGTATAAATATCTACCTTTCAAGTTCTCTTTCTTGGATTGGAGGATTTTCAAAGGTTCCAGTGTTACAATCAATGCATGTATGTAATTCTACTATTTCTCAATTTCTAAGGCGTTGTACAAATTAATAAGTTGAAACAAGAACAATTTCTAAGGATGAAATTGCTCGTCATCTGTAGTATTTTAACAGTGCAACAACCTTTAGCCGTTTACTTAATATAAAGTAGAGTATATGGAAATGGTGGAAATTTGATGATAATTATAAACTTAAAGGGATCTATTAGGTAGTGCCTATACTAATAATGTGGTTCCTATCAAAAGGGAGCAATACAAAAATACACAGTGATAAGTAATCTATTAGAAAAATCATATAGAAAGTAATAGACACAATTAGAAAATTCATGAAAAGCATATTAATAGTTCATTGTGGGGGAGAAATTGGCTTAAATAGTATTTTTATTGGAGAGTTATAGGCCAGTTTATAGTTTCAAAATGTGAAATATTTTCCCCTCCTGTGCACTGGTTCAAATGCAACATGGATAGGGTTTTCAGAGGAAATCTTAGCCCTAATTAAGTTGTATTATGTATTAAAGATTCAAAGGATGATTTTTTTATTGATAAAGGTGTAAGGCTACAAAATACCACTCACCTAGTGGCAAAATCAAGGGATATTAGAGAAGGTTCAAGATACTACAGGGATACTAGACTTACAATGTTATTCTATAGTCTTAGTCTATGGACTTAGTTTAGATTCTACATGGAAAATGGGACATCAATGGAGAATATAAATGGAAGTGAATTGTATTAACAATACAGGGAGATCATTATCAATATGAGTACAACACTCTATTCCAAAGGGAAATACTCTTGCTGATTTTATGCTATATTTTCTTTTTTGTAGGTGATTTTAAAATAAATCTATTTCAAGTTATTCCTTGCATAGGCAAAAGGATAATCAATATAGAAAAATTTGAAACACCTTATATAAGAAGGTATTATATAAAGATGTCATAAATATGCATCAATTTGGATATCATATTTAAATAGGTTTAATTCATTTTCTAGGATCAAAGTTAAAAATAGTGTACGTAATTAGATAAATGCTCATGTCTAAAATAATTCATAAGTTTTGTGTATCCATACCTGTGAAAATTTTTGGTTATTCATTTGATATCAAAGTAATACAAGTATACATCTAAGAGTCTTTACTATTGATAACTGGATTAGAAAATCTAGTTTAATCTGCAAGGAGATGAAAAAACATATGAATCTCCAATTTCAGTTTTGTTTTCCTTTTGGGTTCATATCTAATTATGGTATTAACTTCATTAGAGGTTTATTCCATTGATCTAGACATAAAAGTGGAAATGATTATATTTATAAGAGATTAATAAAGGGTTTTAGTTATCTAAGATGTGAAGAATTTAACTTGATTAAGGAGATGACATTCGGAATCTAGAGTAGAACATTATCTACACTTGTTAACATCCTTGATGACATAGTTATGCTGAGCTTGTGAGAAGATAAAATGAAAATTTTCTTGAAGAGTAGTTTTATTTATTTGTATCTTGAATAACTCAGATGTAGTTGTACCCCATCAATTTCATAGCTTTGTTGAGATGATGAAACTTTGTCAACTAGAATACTAGACTAGAGGACAAAAAGTTGGAGTGGAGATTGAATGATTAAAGATAAGGTAGATCAATTGAGATCGGTGGAGACTAGAAGAGGAATAAATGAGAGGCTTCAACATGATTCTACTCTGATCTTAGCAAATATTTTCTTTTTGTGACTTTTATTTCCCTTTGATTTCCCTTTCATACATTTTGATACTCTTTTTTGTTTTGGGGGTTACTTTTGTAATTAGTCCATATTTGTAAATATATTTTCAATTTTATTTATGAATATGCTTGATGCTTGATCTTTTTAAATAGAAACCTTGATTGATATATTTTGCACCCAATAATCTCTCATGGGAATTTTCTTAGGTATTCATGATGAAGTATTTGCAATACTGGCCTACAAAGAGATCTTTTCCATTGCTTCAGAAAATGGAGCTAGGCATTTGTGTAATAAACACATGCAGGTGGGTATTTAAAGTAAATCTCTTCAACATATGTTTTCTTTAAATATATTTGTAGTATGTAAATTGAACCTATTGATACAAACACAGTTTTCTTGGAGCATATTAGGACTGATTTCCATAGATGGATGATATCTTTGGGCCAGAAGAAAGTTATGATTTTCAATGAATACACAAGTCCATGAACAATCAAGATTTTATTTAGGAAATCAAGAAAGGCCCTTGTGGGTATTTCCTAAATAGACACTTTTGAGTTCTTTTTGTAATAGGCTATTTGTGTAAAGGTAATGATTATAAATAGTTTCCTTAACTATTTTCTTTACTTAACTTTAATGAGTTGAAAAATTGAACTCCTTTGAGATATTAGGGTAGACTTCTTTAATATAACTACAGTTTTAGTGTGATTTGTTGATGGATGAATTCCTATTGATTTATTGAAAACTCCTTTAACATGATTTCAAATTGAGTTACTCATTTGTAGATTTTAATTAGGTCTCTCTTTTAATGAACTCAAGTCTCTTTCTCCCTTGGGTTAATTATTGTTCAATTGAGCCTTTTTTTTTAATTTCTCATGTCTATTGCTTCCATTATCATTTGGATTTCTTACCTATCCTTATTGTGTTGTTGAATTTTGCATTTCATGTATCAATTTAGGTGTTTGATTAGGTTCGTCATCATTTTTGTATTAGATCTTAGGCAAAAGATCTGTTCCAATACTTCTTAATACTAAATCCATAAATCTAAAAATTATATCAAAAAATAGGTCAAAATTTAAAAATAAAAACAATTATTCGATCCATGTTTTGTTTCAATTTCCAACACTAAGTTCATGTTTCTCTATTATTTAGCATTCTAGATATGAACTTAGGGTTGATTTAGAGATGTTTCGAAATTTCAACATTATTGAGCTTTAGTAAATTGGATGAAAGGGAAGTTTGTTTGATATTTGAGGCTAATATGGAGCTTGAATAGCACCGAGGTTTACCCTTCATAGCAAGGATCCTAAATCTTGAATTTCAAAAAATTTGAGCTAAAACAAAGAATTTATGAAAAATTAAAGTTCACATTGTTCATGGGGTTTTCCATAGCTTGAAGATAGAGGAAATGGATTTATTTTCGTCTTGGAATTGAGTACTAAAACTTATGTTCGTGATGTTGAAAAGATCTTGTGTTTAAAATTATATAAAAATAGGAGTTAAATTGAGTGAGTTATGAATTTTTGAAGTTCATCAATGTTCATGATGTTCCTTTTGAAATTCATATATTGTTGAGAAAAAATCTTCGTAAGTTGGTGTTTGATCCAAAAAGAAAAGAAAGAAAAAGCGTTAAGCTGAATGTGTGCCCAAAGGAGTACCAAATATATTTGAAAAATTGAGCCCAAAAAATTCATCTCCTTTTATGGACCCAATAATATGTTGCCGGTTGTGACACATCAACAATGCCTCAGCCAATAACAAAGGCCGCATCAACAACTCAACTTCCTTGTGACTGGTTGACCAATCTTTTTCTTGTGCTGCTTCCGTGTCCCGTACTTAGATTTTTTCTTAGCTATCAACTTAGAAGATGTCCATTTATCTCTAGTATCTCCTAACATGGCTCCAATAGTCCAAACAGTCTCCAGAATATCCATCTCAGCTCTAGCAACGAGCCAAGATCATTTTAAGGCATTTTCAAGTTTTTTTTACCTTTTAGAGATTTTTCTTCATGGATTTCAATCCAAATAATTTTCTAAGTCCAAATCTTGGTAAATTAGTTTCTTTCTATTAATTTTACCCCTTCTTTGGCTTCACAACTTGATTGTAGTTAGTATATTATCCTACTAAATATTATCAAGTTCCTTGAGTCTAATTTTTTCTTGTGATTTTCTAGTTTTATTTCATTGATAATTTTGAGATTTAAGCCCATAGTGTTAATTGAGTCATCTATTCTTCTTTGAACAGTAACTTACTCTTTCAAAATGAATAAGTGATCTGTGAATTGATTGGAGAAAGAATGTTCTCTGTCAACTTCGGGAAGACACTATAAGTAAGTTGATAATATCTATATGCGACAGGAATGAGGAATTTCGCAACTAACTTATTTTTTTAGTTTTTCTGGTATGGTGAAAGGATCAATAGGCCATAAAATATAGTGAATTCAATGTTTCAAAATATAAATGTTCTAAAAAAATAAGTTCTTGAAACAAGAATGATCATTTGTTAGGAAGTGGAGCTTGAAGTTGTGATGGATGATTAAGGTGTTCTCAACTTTATAACCATTTAATTGTTAGCATTCTTAGGTTTTCATTTTTTCAGAAACAAAATCCTTTTGTTACCTAAATGGGATATTAGGTTGATAGGAGACTTAAGTACCTACTTCACTGTGGAATTATCAAGGGAAGGTTTGGTGTGAGGTAGCGCCCATGGAATCTTGTCAAATGTGTTTTGTTTTATATCCTTGCAAAATCATGGACTTCCATATACACAATGTTAGTACTATTACATCATACAGCTCCATGGATACCTTCTCTTTTCTCCAACATACTCCAGTAACCTAGATATAATTGAAACCATTACTGAGATGACGATATATTTTACTTTAATAAGGAAAGATTGTGCTTCATTAAGAGAAAATATGGATGATTTCTCTTGACTACTTAAAAAGGCCAAGTCAATATTTTAAAGGATAAAGGTCATGGACGGATTTATGAGTCATAATGGAACCTACTTTACCCTATTAGTAGGTAATCCAAAATGTAGCCCAAAGCTAGAAGCAATGGTCTAATTTGGTGGAAAAGGGAATAAAAGCCTCAAATTTTCAAGTAAAACCTGACATGTCACATCGGATTTATGAGTCATGATGGAAATTACTTCATCCCACCAATAGGTAAGCCAAACCATAGCAGGAGCTATAAACAATGGGCTAATTTGGTCAAAACGGACCTAAAATTTGAAAATCAACAATATAAGACTTATAAAAATATTAAGCCAATAATGGTAACACCTCGAGACTACTCCCTGGATGTTACACAGTTCTTAGAACCACAAGCGATCCCAATCTAACCCATTTGTTTAAATGATACTTAAGCAACTAATTTAAATTCTATAAAAACTTAATTACCTGAGTAGAAAAATGATTATGAGAAAGTCTGAATAAATGTAATACTGATAAAGTTTACAACATGATAAACTGAAGAAAAAAATTTGAATTACATGTAATGACTCTGACTAACTATCTATGAAGCCTCTATTATACTGACTGTAGGCGGCTGGGACATGCCTCCAACTACAAACGATCAATACAAAATAATGATAACAATCCAGTACACGAACTACAACTGACTGGAGTTTCCAAAATAGGAGAACTCATTACCTTTTTGCAGAAAGCTAAGAATTTTATGACCCTGGTATATGAGCTATAGCTGGTACCTACATTATGAACGATATAGCCACAAACACATATATTTGGTTAGTACTTTGGAATGTACTGACTATATGGAGACATACACTAAATCATGGAAATATTTAAAACATCCTTTAAAACTAAGGACATAAGTTATATGTTGAAACATATATTTAAAACATGGCTATATGTGAAAAATGTATGTCATTGTGAGATTTATAAATCATGAGCTAAAAATAATTGTGTAACTTGGGAAACAATAAAACATGAATATTGTATGTGAATCTCATATAAAACTGAATATGCTATAAAACTGAATGGAGGATCATGTATGGATATTGAGCATGAAATCATGAACATGTAAACCTGAAAATGCAAGACCAAGTAAAGCATGTATTGAAATGATCTGAATAACTGAAAATCTGATAACTTTATCAAGAAAAACTAAACTTTTATAGACTAAGTACTGACTAAAACTATGGGATATATCATATAACTGACATGCCCCAGTCTGAGATAATTAGGGTCCAACCTATAACCCTAGTTGGAAAGTTATCAGTACCTTGCCATGGGTACTAACACATTATTGTGTAGATTCACTGATAAATTACATTAATGTAAACATAAGAATGAGTTAACCTTCGGATAATATCAGGTTTGTATAGTTTAAATCATATTTTGAGAATTTGGTGTGATGCCAACTGAATATGACCTAGGGTTTTGGAACATCAAGCATATAGGAACATGATTCACATGGGATAAAGCTATTAGTATCGCTTGAATGAAAAATAATAGAAAAACATATATAAATGTCATAATTTACATGAAAGTTGATCATAATTAGAGTAAAACTCATACTTGAATCAAGAAGAGGGTTTTGGGGCTCAATGGGTGGAAGAAACCCATTGGTTAATACCCCACATAGCTCAATTACTTGAATCCTAAAATAAAACTTGAACTTGGAGCTTAGATACTTAAATTCTTGGAGAGAAAGGTTAAATTTCTTATTCTTGGAAAAAGAGGAAAAGTTAGGTTAAATTTCTTATTCTTGGAAAAAGCAGAAAAGTTCACATGAGTTAATCTCAAGAAAAGTGGGCAATAATGTTTTTAACACCTCTTAATTAGTTTAAGAAGGATTAGAAATGGTTTACAGATATGAAAAGTCCTCAATACCCTTAAACTAAGTAAAAATGGAGCAATTTTGGAACTTGGATTTTGCTGGACAGCGCACAATCAAAGTGCACTTAAGGGTGGGTGGCGTACACCAAAAGCACACCTCGGGGTAGGTGGTGCACACCGGAAGCCAAACTCATCCAGCAGCTATTGGCATTTGTCATGGAATGCACGACCTTAGTGGAGGGTTTATTTGGTGATGCACACCTAATTCCAATCTACAAAAACAACCCCAATACAACCCGTAACATCTAAACATGGTTTACCATTGAAATGGGGGACCAAAGGTACTTTGAATGCACTAATTGAGCGTTAAAAGCACGGGGTGTTACACTTATTGTTTCTCATAAAAATGGTCATAAATTTTTGATCGGATATAATATTAATGCAAAATTAGTATCATTGGAAAGCTAGTTCAATTATCTATAATTTTATGGGTCTTGAGATGTAAAATTATACATATTTAATATGTTATATGTACACAAAGTTGACCCTTGTAGAATCAAATGCCAAAATTTGGCTGAATCAAAGTCTCTTAGCTCAAGTTTGGTCTAAGTGATTCCTATTAACATTTTTCCATAAAATAAGAACTCTTCACACTAGGCTAATGATCATAAAACATGTATTCAAATATATATCATGGAATTTGAGTTTATAGGCATAGGAATGATGATTCAATTTCTATCTCAAAAATGCAGGGTGTTATATTATCTCCCTTTTGGAATCATTCGTCCTCGAATGATGGGTAGGAACTTATTGAAACTTTAGAAATATGGAAAGAGATACACATGACATATCTACTAATAAAGGATGTAGCGGAGCTGAAACGTTAAAATGCTATATGAAAGTGATTTTTGAGCTGACTTTACTTTATTATCTATTAGGAGTTGATTCATGTTGAGAGTTTAGAACTCACTTGAAATGTTCATGATATGATCATACATACGAAACTACGAAGTGATAACCGATTAAACAAAACCCTAGGAGTTATTGAGGATTGAATAAAGTACATAACTTCCTATTATGAATTGTCCCTCAACAAAACTTGTATAGGAATCAAAAGAAAAAGGCTTCATGACAACGCCAAGTACATTATGTACGCACGCATCGTGACATAACTTGACTATGGTCGTATAAGGGGTATTACAATGTCTTAGCTATAATACTTAGAAAACTGAGATCATTCACTGAACACTTACGAACTGGATCATGACTAAATATATGAATTGGAGACATGATACATGGATTGAACTGAATTCTCAAATTACATGTATGTGAATGAATTACCTCATCAAGTTGCCAGGTTCATGAAACTCCAGATAGTAAGAGTAGATTTAAGGATAGAAAATCAATAAGAGATTATCTTTTTGATTGCTAAACTGATTTGTAGGCTATACGGACTAACTCATACTGAAAGTTCACACTCAACTGGAATATTTCTTCAACACTCTTGCTAAGAATTTCTAATAAAATTATGGAGCAAAGAATTCTTGGGATGGATCTGAATAATATATCTGAGTAAAGAATCTTAATAGGGATATAACTTTAAAACATGGAATATAGGCCTATAAAACATATGCTAGGATAAAATTTCTGGTCTTTAGACAATGCAACCGCTCACTTTCAGGCTTAGCCACACTTATCAAATGCTCCTTCAACTATAATTTTTCCCATATATAGCATTCTCATTTTATTCAACTATAATTCTTATATGGGTACAAATAACTATTTCAGCCCAAGATTGAGTTAAACTACATACTCTCGCCATGTTCAAGGCTAACTCAAAATTACATAGTGCAACAGACCACACTATAATACTTGTCTAAGCCATGAATTTGATACCCCATGTGTGTTGCACAACTCTCAACTCAACAATAATTCTTCTTACCACTTCAACTACTAAATTCAACATCTTACAATGAATTCAGTAGCGGACAATGCATTTATCCACTTATACACTAACATAACATTCAATCCTATCGTTATAACCACATATGAACTTCTAGTAAACCAACCCTCCTAGAAAACTTTATCAAATTCTCTATTATTTTTGTCAATGACATCTTCCATGCATTATCCCATGAAGACATACATAGAATTCTCAACTAACTATGACATATACTAAAATTTTTGCATAACTATTCCTTCAGACTTATAGCCTTACATAGAACAAGAATACAATGATCATTTCCTAATGCAGAACATTTACTCTTTTCTACCTAAACAATTGTTCATCACCATTTTCTTGACATAAGAAGAGGTAAATGAAAGGTTAGAATATGAGGACCTGAAGCATGACAGAATACTATGCATACTTGGAAACTTAATTGAGGCTTGAGGAATAGAGTATCCACAACATGGATTCATTAAAGAGGCCTAAACTAAGGACATGCATGACAAAATCTGAATATTGTTGATTATTAAGGGCATAGAATGAGTACCTAGAACTGATCATATTATAAAAAATGAGTAGATGAGTCATGAGTTGCATGACCTAAGTTTTGAGTTCATTAATTCATGGAATATGATATGCATTGTTGATTGAACTGGAACTCCTCGTACTAGGAACTGGAAGTGTACATAATTTCATGAAAAGTGCATGATATGAGCTATGATCATGGGGCTAATGTGTAAGGCATTAGTAGAGATCATGATGACTAAAGTAAAAAGAATTACATTGGGGTAAGAATAGGTCAAGCGACTTCCTCCCTAGTGTTGTTCTACAATACACAAGCATCACTACTATAATCTAAGAGCCTGACTTAGATCCTTTTCCTATCATCTCCCCTTTAGCTTTAAGCCATCATTCTAAGTCTATTTACCTATTTAATAAACTTTAAACTAAACTGCAACCACTTTACTCTTGTGTCCGAGATATAACAATACATATATATACTAAACTCACCCTGAAAGAATGTACTTGAAAATATAAAACGCACTGCTAATACTTCCTTCCGAGATAGAACTCTTAACTTTAGATAGCGATAATAGTCATAATATAAAAACTTAAACACTTACTAACTTAGAATCTATAGGAGTATCACCATACTTTCAGTTCCACTATCTTGAATTTCAATTCTTTTTTCTATTAGCTCAATCATCCAAGATGCAAACTTAGATTCTAACACTTAACATAGATATCCCCGACCTTTTAACAAACTATACTAACTCTATTCTTGAACACTCCCTTAATATATTATATCCTTATCTTTCTTTAGCTTCAGTAATTATCATCACATTTTTTCATCCTTCTCGACAACATACTTGCCCCACTAAACACATAATCTACCATTTTTCCTTCATAGCCAGCTAATCTCATATCTCTAAACTTATAAGTTCCCTAAACCATGAGAATTACCATTACACCAACTTACCCAACATCTTCAACCTATAACCC
The DNA here is from genome assembly GCF_002878395.1 of Capsicum annuum. Lineage (NCBI taxonomy): Eukaryota > Viridiplantae > Streptophyta > Magnoliopsida > Solanales > Solanaceae > Capsicum > Capsicum annuum. The sequence goes on from NW_025887448.1 coordinate 61,369, forward strand.
ATAACTTAGCTGGTAAGAACATCATATACTACATGGCCTCATCCCGAATTAACAACTCACTGGTACTATCTAAGCACACACACTGTTAAAACTTAGAAATAATACTGTACCATATAACCTTGGGTACACCTCTAGATCATTACCCCACCATCATACTTAACTTTAAATCCATAAACTTAAATTCTTGCATACACTACTTTAAGCCTACTGATTAACCTTTCATACAACTATCCTCATGAATACATAATTTACTAAATCTAGGTATCTAACATTACTTCTGCTAAACTTCTAGATTCATGCTTCTAACTCTAGATTGTATGTTGTCATAGGATTCTAAGAAGGGATCTAAGGGAACATCTGATTTTGACGCAATGCATAATTTTTCATGATCATGAATGAAATCATGCATACTTTAAAACATAAGGGAACTGATGGTATCCTTTATGAGCCTATATACAATCCCATAACTATCTTGGGGACTGTTTCAGAAAAAACACGTTCTGTGAGGGTTTGAGCTTGGCTATTTTTATTACCTCAAAAATAAGGTAGAGTTGACATGAATAGAGTTACTTAACAATCTGCGTAAGTTTCTTAGAGAAAACTTCTACTAAGTGATCTAAGATATGAAAGAAGGGAAATATTTCCTAAATTCCCTGTAGCCTCTTGAAGTAAAGTATAGATATGTCAATACTATTTCCAAGACTCTATTAGACCCAGCTTAATAGACACCCTAGGATACTCGAATCTTGAGATCTTATACCAAGTTTGTAACACCCTAAAACTACCCCTGGACATTACACAATGCTTAGAACCACAAGTGATCCCAAGCTAACCCATGTTCTTGCATGATACTTGAGCAACTGATTTAAATTGTATAAAAACTAAATTTATTGAGTGGAAAAATAATTATGAGAAAGTTTGAATAAATGCAATACTGATAAAGTTTACTACGTGATAAAAATGATGAAAGAAACTTGAATTACATGTAATTACTCAAACTGACTATCTTTGATGAATCTACTATACTGACTGTAGCGAGATGGGACATGCCTCCAACTACAATAAATCAATACATAATAATGATGGCAATATAGTACAGGAAATAAAATTGATTGGAGTTCCCAAAATAGGAGAACTCATCACCTGCTTGCAGAAATTTAAGAACTATCTGACCTTAGTGTATGAGCTACATCTAATACCTTCATTATAAGGATATAACCATAAGTGCATAGATGTGGTCAGTACTTTGGAATGTACTGATAAAATGGACACATACACTAAATCATGGAAATATTAAAACATGCTTTTAAAACTAAAGATATATGTTATTTGTTGAAACATATATTTAAAACATGGTTATATGTGAAAACTATAAATCATAGTGAGATTTATAATTCATGAGCTAAAAATAATACTGTAAGTTGGGAAATGGTAAACCTTGAATATTTTATATTAATTTTATATAAAGTTGAACATGCTGTAAAACTAAACTGAGGATCATTTATAGATACTGGGAATAATAACATGAACATGTAAAACATAGAATGAAAGACCAAGTAAAGCATATATGAAATAATCTAAATAACCGAATAACAAAAAATCTAATTACTTCTTCAAGAAAACTGAACTTGTGTCAACAGTACTACTAATACAGTGGGAGGTATCATGTAACCGACATACCCCAATCTGAGCTAATTTCAGTCCAACTTGTAACCCCAGTTGGAAGGGTGTCAATACTTTGCCATTGGTACTAACACATGATTGTGTAGATCCACTAAATTAGTCTCCCGAAGGACTACGTATTTAGTTCTAAACTAGCGGGTGACCCCTAACAAACTGTTAGTCCTAAATTGATAGGTGACATATTATAATCCTACATTGGCTACATAGTTCTAGAACTTAGGGACTGCTACTAAAGACCTAGTCCTAACTGAAGGGTGAGCCCTTATCCCTAGGTTTGCACGGTGCTAAATCCTACACCTAACTAAATGATACTAAATTACCATAGTTCTAACATGATGTGGTACTGTACTAATAAGTGCTCCACATGAACATGGTAGTCTGAATATAATGATTAAAATATGATCTAACAGAATTGTATCTTGAAATGAGAGATATGTATAAACAAATAGGTATCGGGTATTCATAACACCCCAGCCCCAAATGATTACAAGAATACAATAACAATGCTTAAAACAATGTAATAAAATCATAGTTCAAAGACCCAAAACATAGGACATTTCAATAACCTGATAAATTACATGAATGTAAAAATGAGAATGAGTTAACCTTGGGATAATATCATGTTTATATAATTTTAAGCATAATTCAAGAATTTTGTATGATGCAAACTGAACATGACCTAGGATTTTAGAACTTAAAGCATGTAGGAACATGATTACATGGGATAAAACTATTAGTATGACTTGACTGTAAAACTAATGAGAAAACATTGATAAAATTCATAATTTACATGAAAGTTGATCATAATTAGTGTAAAATTCACACATGAATTAGGAAGAGGTTTTTTGGGCCTATGGGTGGAAAGAACCCATAGATGAATACCCCACAAACCTCAATTACTATAATCGTTGAAGAAAACTTAAACTTGGAGCTTGGATACTTGAATTCATATAGAGAAAGGTTCAATTTGTTGTTCTTGAAAAGAGGGGATGGTTTTATGTGAGTTATTCTCATGAAAAGTGAGCAATAACATATTTTAAGACCACTTAATTCATATAAGTAGGATTAGAAATAGTTTAGGGGTGTCAAAAGACCTCAACTACGTTAAACTAGGTAGTAATGGAGCAATTTTGGTACTTGTGTTTTTCTAGGCGTCGCATTGCCAAATCACACTTGAGGGTGGGCGAAGAACACTAAAATTCAAACTGATCGAATGGCTATTGGTGTTTATCATACGACGCACGGCCTTAGCCGAGAGTCTAATTGGTGACGCACACCTAATTCCAACATCCAAAAACACCCCCAAAACAACTTATTACATCTAAACATGGTTTACCATCAAAATGGTGGTCCCAAAGGTTATTTTGAATACATTATTCGAGTGCTAAAAGCATGGATTGTGACACGTACTGTTTCTCACAAAAATGGTCACAACTTTTTACTAGGATATAGGATTAAGGCAAAATTGGTATCATTGGAAAGCTAAAAAAATTATCTACATTTTGGTGGGTCTTGAGATACAAAATTATACATATATAAAAAGCTATAGATGATCAAAGTTTATCCTTGTAGAATCAAATACCAAAATTTGGCCGAATCAAAGGCTCTTAGGTCAACTTTGCTATAAGTGATTCCTAAGAACATTTTTCCACCTCATAAGCACTCTTCACACTAGACTAATCATCTTGACACATGTCTTCGAATATAAATCATGGGATTTGAGTTTATATTCATAGAAACGATGGTTAAGTGATTCCTATGAATTTTTTTCCACCTCATAAACACTCTTCACACTAGGCTAATGATCATGACACATGTATTCAAATATAAATTGTGGGATTTAAATTTATATGTATAGGAACAATAGTTCAATTTCTAGCTAAAAAATATAGGGTGTTAAAAAATGATATTCTAAAATATAGATATATCATCAACAACCATCCCATGACCTATTAGTGTTGGTGAAGACTATTACAAAATGAAAATAAGTACTAAAATAGTAGAATAGAAATCGGTCTTGAATAGTGTTTTGACATGATTTTTGGTAATTTATGTGAAGACTTACTTTTCTGTGATTTGATCATTTTACCCCTCTCTGTGGTTACATTATGGTATTTTTGTGGTGTAGGGATGATTGGCCCAAATCCTAATACATTTTATTTTGATTTGTGTAAGATTGTGTTTTTTGGTGGTTGTGAAGGCTTTATAGTTGACTTTGGTTAACAATTATTGATTTGTGCATCACATGACAAAATAGACTGTGCCAATAGATCCAAAACATTAATTCTAGGTTGGTAACATGGTTGATGTGGTTTTATGACTTCTATATCTCATTAACCCTCTATTTGAAATATTGTAAAATTTGTTTCTGGGGTCCACTTTGTGAAAATGATGGTCTTTAGAAAAACCTATATCACCATTGAACCTAGAACATCGAATTTGGTCTACTATCATAGTTTTCTTGCATTCTAAGAATTTTGGATGAATTCTGAAGGGTCTGTGGAGACTTGGAATTGTCCAAGTCTCCAGCTAATGCACCACTCAGCTAGTGCACTTCTTTAGAAACATTTTTATCGCTTAAGCAATTAGGCTTGATAAACAATGTTTTGGCTAAGAAATGCCAAAATTGTTGAAGATATTGTTGCTTAGGTGATATCTTAGTTGCTTATGCGACAAGGCGGGTATCACGTAAGCGATTCCTTGTGTCTTAGACTATGGTCGCTTAAGCGACACCTGAGAAGGTTATATCCCCTTTTTTCATATTTTTCTCTATTTCTGAGACTTGGAGCTTGGGGTTTTGAGTTCTTGGGCGATTTTTTTTCAATTTTTATCTTGGTTAATCTCCAAAACTCATATTTCAATAATATTTCTTCATTTGTTATCTTCTCTATCACTTTTAAACTTGAATTTAAAAGTGGAATTTTGGGGATTTTTACCTAGAAGACCTGATTGGTATTTTCTCATTTTAAACTAAAATTCCAACCCATTTTCACTCGGATTTTCTTCTGTAAGTTCCTTTAATCATGGAAAATGTATTTTTGGACTAAAATTCTAATTTAGAATTCTTTTTTGAAAGCCCATTTTGGGGGTCTATTTTGACCCTAAATAGAAATTATCAATATAGGTATCGTTGACTTTTTTTAACACAAATTCTAGAATTTGTGTGTTTTAGCGATACTCGGTCCTTTATGTGGTGAAAGCTGGGAGTTGGAGGCTTATTTAAACTAGTTTAAGACATTTGAGGTAGGTTATGATGTAATTACGTTAAATTGTAATCTTGCTCTCAATTTCTCGATCTGTCCCCTAAATGGTATTAGAGGCAAGATGCTAGAAAGGGGATATAAGTATGAGTAGGAGAGGCTAGAGTGTTTCGTTGTCTTTGAGCCAGTAGAAATTAGTCTTAATCTTAGAATAATTATTTCTCTAGTTGGTAGTTACTATTGTTCTTCCTCAATGTTCTTAATTTTATTCCTTAAGTTGGCTAGCCGTTTAATAATGGTTTAGACGTTGAGACTCAAAGAATTTTCCATTGGATTAGCTCTTACTATATGGCAAAGAATAGAGCAGGACAAACACGAGCCAAAATTGGGCCATGTTGAATGGGCACCTCAATCACAAATATACCAAAGGACACCCTACAACCCAACCCATCTATCAATGATAATCCACAAGGGTCAAATACAACCCAACCATAATAATAATAAGATAGCAGAAATTTAACTAAGTGACATAACTAGTCAAGGTCAACCATTTCATAATGTTCAACAACTAGCCAAATATGCCGATGTCCACAATTATCCACAACACCTCTATTCAAACCGAAGCTTTGAAATGTATATGTTAGGACAAGCCCTCGATGATAGACAACCGAATTTAAAATAAACTAAGTCTAAAGATAGGAGACCACGGATGAATGTCTTCTGAAGTAATGTAGATCACCACTCCAAAGTCAATGAAAAAATCACTTTGACCTGCTAATCACTGTACAAGAAAAGAAGATGATGCTCTGGCCCCTATATTGCATAGGGACATAGAGTCTAGAGACGGTTAGCGGTTGGAATGCTAACATGTAACTCAAGGGTAGGGATAAAATAACATCATCTTTTAACAATAAGTTAATATGTCATCATCATTCAATAATAAGTCATTATATCATCACCATTCATATTCACATACTTATCCTTACACATAGGTATTTCACATGCTAATCAAGAGATCAAGGCTCCATTTCATTCTTAAACATATTCCCATAAACATAGATATACACATCATGATCATATTATGCCAGAAGGGATAAAGGCTTAGCATGCATTCTCAAATCATTCATTCATATGACATAGAGTGAAGAGCTTTCAACTAAGTGGGACCATTTGACCATTCTCATTGTCATTTCATTGGACTAGGAACTCGAATTACTAGTCATTTCACTGGTCTAGGAACTCGAATCACTATCCATTTCATGTCACTAAAATAGGAACTCAAATCACTGGTCATATCACTGGTCTAGGAACTCGAATCACAAGCTGTGTCATTTGACAAAGTATTCTAACCTCAATAGATCTCTTCAAACTATGAACTCGAATCACTAGTCATACCACTTGTCGAGGAAGTTGAATCACTAGCCGTATCATTACATGAGGAACTCAAATCTCTTGTCATTTCATTGGACTAGGAACTCAAGTCACTAGTCATTTCATTAGACAAGGAACTCAAATCGCTCGTCGTTATTAATTTCCATTTAAACTCTTGACCCATTAGTTCATGCATTTACACTTATACAATTTATATGACATTTGAGGGCTTTGGCTTATTTAGCCAGTTCAACTTTATGCATGACCATATGGTCCTCGTGGGAATCTTCATTGCTTAACCACCTCAATAGGCCAATGCCTTCATTCAATTCATCATAAAAATCAATTTATTGTCCTCAAGACTCACACAAACATTCACATTTCATTAACAAAATCATATCATATTTTCACCACATTTGGTTCCATACACATTTCAAGTTTGTTTTCATGTCTAGGGATTCACCCTTTCATTAGCCATCAAACAATAAGGTCATTGATTTTACCATACATGGCTCATAATACCTACATAATATCATTCATAAATAATTCAAACACATTTGGGCCATTGCCTTAGCTCAATACATTATCAACATGTAACTAGTCATTTTACTTAGACATTTTCACAAACACCTTGTGTACATGCCCTTACAAAGGCCATATTCAATACAACAATCATCAACATTAGGGTTTCTTAAGATGCATTAGTTATACTACAAACAACAAGAACTCATATGTGTAAAGTATCATCATTAACATATATAAACACAAGTCTAAGCAATACTCTATCTTAATCATTATTTAGCAACAAAAGCCTTTTCATTTAATTTCAAAACCACCATGTATACGTACAAATCCAAGTGTGAAATACATTGGTTTAGATTTATTTAGAGAGGGGAAGAGTAAATCCCTAAAACAAGATTGCACACTAACAATCTTGACTCTACCTTAACACTAGAAGAACACCTCCAAACCCTAGCCTCCAATCTTGCTCCAAGAAGTTTTTGTTGTGTTTAGAAGTGTTTGAGTTTGGTAAATGAAGACTTAGGAGGATACAAGGCCTTATATAGTGAGAGAAGTTATCGTTTTAGGAAAGGAAAATGACCAAAAAGTCCTTAGTTAAAAGATGAAAAGTTAACTCATGCAGAGGTACGACTTCCCCTTATGATTCCTATAGCAATAGTACCCTAGGGTATGAGTGGTACCCTAAATCGTACCATAGGCTTCCCGTATGTCAACCAAACTATTTTGGGTATGAGTAGGAACCCCTTAGTTGTAAGCAAAGGGTACCACTCAACCCCTAACCTATATATAGCACTCATATCAAAGACACTCCACTCAAGTTAGGTCCATGCTCCATACGATTGGATAGTATATGACTCGTATACATTGGGTAGGAGTGAGGAATGGTCATGTCATAAAGAACACAATATGTCTCCCTCATGGACTGATCAAGTTACAAAAGGGGAGGCAAAATTGGGTATGAGTCGTGACCAATAGTATGACTCAACTCTCTAGTCGTACCCAACTCAGAGACACAAAATGAATTTTTTTTTCACTAGTTCAAAGTCTAGGTGTTTTGATTCTCCCCCACTTTGATCAATCATCCATGAATGATTGCTAAGGCAATCTTAATCACAATTTAACACATCAGCATACATCAACACAACCTTCACACAAATTAGAAACAACGCACAACAAGGATACAACACAACACATATCATGATCATTCAATCACTCATTTATATCATTCACTAAGGGATTCAAACCCATCATTTATCAAGGCTACATGGCTCCTTAAAAGTTAAGGGACTCAAACCTCTGTCAACTTAAGACAAAAGTCAAATCAAGAAGATTAACTCAATACAATGATCATAAGTTTTTGGGATGGAAAACAAATATGGATACTTTGACTTTATGTCCTCCTCCGCCTCCTAACTAGCCTCCTCAGACTTTTGGTTCCTCCATAAAACCTTCACCCAAGCCACTTTCTTTGTTTGCAACCATCGAACTTGATGTTCTAAGATCCTTACAGGGACCTCATCATAGCATAATGTGTTTGAAATACTGACATTCTCCAAAGGATAAACCAATGAAGGATTATCCATACATTTAGGCAACAAAGAGATATGGAAAATTGGGTGAATGGAGTTCATACTAGAAGGTAACTCCAACTCATAGGCAACATTGCTAACCTACTTCCCAATCAAATAGGAACCAACATATAGGGGACTACCAATATTGAACCAAATAGAATCGTATTGCTTCCAATATCTAGAAAGATAGGTAACATAATCTATATTAATTGCCACCTACTTCCACTCGGGCAAAGCAAACACTTGGTATAGACAATTGGGCCTCATGTGCTCAACTTTCACTTGTTGACACACCATACAGTTGTCCACATAGCTATATCATGCTTCATATTATTCCACCAATAAAACTCTCTAAGTTCACGATACATTTTGCTGGAACTGGGATTAATAGCATATCGAGATTCATGATCCTCAGCCATGATCCTTTCCCTTAATCCATCGACGTCATGAATACATAGCCTACCTTGGTACCTCAAGTTACCATCACCACCAATTACAAAGTCCGCGACGTTGTGTTGACCAACATTATTCTTGATCTTTATAAAGTTGAGGTCCAAAACATGCTTTTCCTTTATCTCAACAATAAGAGATGATTGAGATACCGGATGTACAAATACACCACCCTCTTCAGAGTCCATAAGTCAAACACCAAGATTCAATGAACGCTGAATGTCCTGCACTAATTCCCACTTATCCTCATCAACATGGACCTAACTTCCTATAGACAGCCTACTAAGAGAATTGGCGAATATATTTTCCTTACCGAGATAGTAATAAAGACTCATATCATAGTCTTTCAATAGCTCAAGCCACCTTTTTTGTCAAAGATTCAACTCCTTTTGAGTAAACATAGATTTAAGGTATAGTCTTTCAATAGCTCAAGCCACCTTTTTTGTCAAAGATTCAACTCCTTTTGAGTAAACATAGATTTAAGGCTTTTATGATTAAAGAAAATATAAACATAAACACCATAGATATACTGCCACCAAATTTTCAAAGTAAAGACCACAACTAACAAATCTAGGTCATGAGTAGGGTAGTTCTTCTCATGAACTTTTAATTGCCTAGAAGCATATGCTACCACTCTACCATGTTGTATCAACACACAACCAAGACTGACCTAGGAAGTATCATAATAGACCACAAAACCGTCACTAACCTTGGGCTAGGCCAAAACCAGAGCCAAAGTTAATTATCTTTCAACTTCTCAAAACTACCCTCACATACATTGAACCATAAAAACTTGACCTTTATATTGGTTCAAATTATTCAATGGGGCAGTAATAGTAGAGAAACTCTCCACAAATATTCTATAATAACCGGATAGACCCAAGAAGCTCCGAATATCGGTTGGTCATAGGTCTAGGCAATTTTTCAACCATCGCAACCATTTAGGGATACACCATGATCCCTTCACTAGAGATTACATGAGCAAAAATAGCTATGAATTTCAACCAAAACTCAAACTTTGAGAACTTGGCATACAAATGATGATCCTTCAAAGTTTGTAACACGGCACAGAGGTGGTCTACATGATCCGCCAAACTTAGGCTAAGATATTTTCAATGAATAGAATGAAAAACATGTCCAAGAAAAGAAAAAAATACCCTATTCATCAAATCCATGAATGTCGCTAGGGTATTAGTCAACCCAAAGGACATGAAAAGAAACCATAGCAACCATACCGAGTTCTAAAAGCAGTCTTATGGATATATATTTCCCTAATCTTAAGCTGATTATAAGCCAATCTAAGATCAATCTTAGAAATACTTCGTACATAGAAGTTGGTCAAATAAATCATCGATCCTAGAAAGAAAATATTTGTTATTTACGATCACTTTGTTCAACTAACGATAATTGATGCACATACAAGGGGAACTATCCTTCTTGTGCACGAACAATATGGGAGCACCCCAAAAAGTCATGCTAGGATAGATAAAACCTTTATCTAAGAGGTCTTTCAACTGATCCTTAAGTTCTTTCAACTCTGCTGGAGCCATTTTATAAGGAGAAATCAAATCAAAAGAGTGTCTGAAATGAGGTCATTACAAAAATCAATTTCCCTATTAGGAGCAATGCCGAGAAGGTCATCAGGGAATACTTCAGGAAACTCATTATCTATAGGAACAAAATCTAGATAAGGCTCTTCCAAATTAGAATCTTTAACTCAGACCAAATGATACAAACATCCTTTCAAAATCAACTTTCAGGCTTTGAGATAAGAAATAAACCTTTCTTTAGGAACTAAGGAACCACCTTCCCATACAATTACTGACTCATAATGAAATTTAAACATGACCTTATGGGTCCGGCAATCTAAGGAAGCATAGCAATAGTGCAACCAATCCATCCCTAGAAAAATATTGAAATCAACAATGTCTAATTCTATCAAGTTAACAAGAGTATCTTTACCGCTAATAGATAACATACCTCTTATACACTCTTATAACAAGCACAGAGTCTTTTACTGGGGTAGAAATAGGAAAAGGAACCAATAGACTTTTGGGACCATAATCATGACACACAGCCACGTACAGGGTCACATAGAAAAGTGTAGACCTAAGATCATACAAACAATATATATCATGGGATAAAAGTCTCAACATACCCATGACAATATCAAGAGATGTCTCAGAATCTTGGAGAGTAGCAAGTGCATATAAGTGATTCTAGCCAGCGTCAATACCTGAAATAGAAGTAGAGGCATATATAACACTCTTTGGTGCATGAGTAAATGGAATAGGGGTCATATGGCACAAAGCAGCTATATTAGAGGGGTAGTGTTGTTGTATGTGCTTAATTTGACTGCAATAAAATAATATGCCTCTCCTATTCTCATACTCACCTCTATGACTCTAACTAAAAAATCTGCAAAGAGGGTGGGATGGAATCGACTGCGCACCGTAAGTCTAAACGTAGGCACCCTATGCCTGGGACCTGCCACTAAATTAAGAATGATAATATCCTAAAAATTTGGGTAATGAGAGTGAACACTAGCCAAGGAGAACAAACCGAACTCCCCCATTTCTGTTGTGGTAGCTTGCCACCATCTCCACTAATTTGCTTGGAAGGCCTAAATTTCCTTCCTTTCCTCTCACTAAGTTCAACTTGTTTCTTTTTTGCATATACACAACTAATCTGTAAATATTCACGTTCTCAATCAACAAGGTTGTCTTGCTTTCAAGAACTAGCTCACAAGACATTTCCAAGACAAACTTATGCATTGTAGCCCTCATGCTAGCCACCCTTACAGGATCATACCTTGAAAATCGATGGAATTTCAAGGCATACTCTTGGACGGACATCCTCCTTTGTTTTAAGTTCATAAACTCTTCTAAGTTTTCCTTCCTTAATTTTTGGGGAAAAAAGCAGTCTAGGAAAGCCTCAAAGAAATCCTTCTACATGGTGTGGCTAGCATCAACACCCTTAGATAACTCCCACCCTTCATACAAATAGTACGCTACATCATTCAACTGGTAGGACGCAAACTCAATGACCTCAATCTCTAAAGCATTCATGATTCAGAAAATCTTCTCTATTTCTTCAGTAAAGACTTGAGGATCTTCCTCATCCTTCGTACCGAAAAACATAAGAGGGATCAATCTCATAAATTGCCCAACTCTTGTGGCCTCAGTAGAAATGGTAGTAAGAGCACCATGCTCCACTTGAGAGGATGCCAATTGAGTTAAGAGGTTTATAGAGCAACAAAAATTTGCATTAGTGGCATCCCTTTGAGGTGACTGAGGAGGAAGGCCACTTTCATAGTTTGGATTGGTGGGGACAAGAGGAACCCTACAAAAATAATCAGATGCCACAACTCTAGCCTAGGTCCAAGCCCTAGAAGTTGGACGAACTTTTTTCACATTGCCCCTAACCGGGACAGAAGACTTTGCCTGAGTATTAGATCACCTTGGTGGCATGATCTTAAAGATAGCAAATGAAAATCAGAGAAATATGGGACCTTAAACTCTACAGCTTGAAATTAAAGTACAAGAAAGGGAAACATTTCTTAGAATGTCTCTTAGACCATCTTTTATAGGTCTAGTGTGCTTCACATTCACAAAAAAGATCTACTTAACATAGTGTTATGGACTCCCAAATAACCATGAACTTAGGCTTTGATACCAACATGACACGCCCCGAAATTGGGCCATGTCGAATGGGCACCTCAAGCACATATGAAGTAAAGGTTTCCCCATAACCCAACCTATCCATCACCGATAATCCATAAGGGTTGGATACAACCCGACCATAATAATAATAAGGTAGCAAAATTATAACTAAGTGACTTAATTTATCAAGGTCTAACCATTTCATAAGGTTCAACAACTGTCCAAATATGCCCCAATCCAAAATTATCCACAACATTGCTATACAAACTGAAGCTTAAAAATATATATGTCAGGATAAGCCCCCGATAATAACCAACCAAATTCAAAATAAACTAAGTCTAAAGATAGGAGACCAAGGATGAATGTCTTCCAAAGTAAGGAAGCTCACCACTCCAAATTCAATGCACGAACCGCTTTGATCTACTAATCACTGCGTAGGAAAAGAAGATGATGCTCCTGGACCCTATAGAACGCTACAATGTAACTCAAGGGTAAGGATAAAATAATATCATCATTTAATAATAAGTCAGTATATCATCATTATTCAATAATAAGCCAATATATCATCACAATTCATATTCACACACTTATCCTTACATATAGGTATTTCGCATATTAATCAAGATATCAAGGATCTATATCATCCTTGAAAATATGTCCTATAACGTCCAAAATCTGGTACCCATAATGCTACATGATGCTCATGACCCCGAAGGACTACAAACTTACCCATGACTGATATCTGTACCTGTATACTGCATAATATACCACAAAATGAAGATGATATCAGTCACTTTTAGAACTTGATCTCGAAATTCCTGAGGGTCCACATCTAACTTAAACCTATAAAATAATGGAGGGTTCATTCGGCTAAAGTCCTGAATCCTGGCTGTAACTAAAGTGGCCACTGGGTTGGCCGAAATGATAGCTGGTCGTTCATTATGAGTAGAAACTGACTGAGCAAGAGTAGTGAATGCGGCCCTAAACTCTACATTAGAAACATGATCGCCAAAAGAATTTTTGGACTGACTGACTGACTGATTTCCATTTGTTCTTTTAAGAGGCATGTGCTATAAAAGAAAGGGAGAAATGGATTAGACTAAGAGATTGACTTGAGATTATGCTCACTAGCACAACATGCATACTGAAAGAAGGGAAACTATTCCTAAAACACCTTAAAGCCTCCTGCACATAAGTTTGGTGCACAATACAGGCATGTACAAAACTCTACTAGATGTAAATTATTAGACTTCCTAGGACACTATTTAACCTTAGGATCGATACCAAATTTGTAACACCCCAAATATGGTGCCTGGAATGCTACACGATGCTCATAACCCCGAAGGACAATAAGATAACCAATGACTAATAACCTATGATTTTAGTCACCTTCTGAACATGATCTAGGAATTCCTGAGAGTCATCATTTGACATAGATCTAAGAAAGCATGGAGGGTTTATTCGGGTAAAGTCCCGAATCATGGCTGTAGTTGAATTGGACACTGGGTTGGACAGAATGACAGCTGGTCATTCATTATGAGTAGAAACTAATAGAACAAGAGTAATGAATATTCCCTAAACTCCGCATGAGAAACATCATCGCCCATAGATTCATTAGGCTGAGGGGCTGACTGATTTCCATGTTTTCTTTTAGCAGGCATGTTCTGTAGAAGAAAGAGAGAAATGGATTAGACTAAGAGATTGACTTGAGATTATGCTCACTGGAATGACATGATTACTTAAAGAAGGGAAACTGTTCCTAAAACACCTCATAAACTCCTACACATAAGTGTGGTAGACATAACATCCATGTATAAGAATCTACTAGATGTGGCTTTTCAGACTTCTTAGAACACTATTGAACCTTAGGCTCTGATACCAAGTTTTTAACACCCAAAATCTAGTACCCAGAATGCTATAAAATGCTCATGACCCCGAGGGACCATAAGCTAATCCACGACTGATATTTGTATATGTATATTTCATAATATACCATAAAATATGAAAACATGAAATGAATGGACATAAGGTTCAAAACAAAATAAACATATGATATACAATGTCTCGAAATAGTATAACAATACCAAAGTAAATCTGAAATAACTATCTAACATGCTATAGTCTGAAAGCCTCTAAACTATCTAAACATGAAGTTGATGGGACATGTCCCCAACTAACTCCGATTACTGAAATAAATTGAAAAATGAATTAGTAATGAAATCATCCTATCCTCGAAGGATGAGGAATCACTTCTAACTCTGATCGCTGAACTGGGATGCTACTGGTTCTTTGGAGCTTGTGCTTCTAAACCTATAGTATAAGACACCATAGTGCAAATGAACTAGTACTTTGAATGTACTGGTATCCAAGTGAGGTAGGCTTAATACAATAGGTTCATATGCATAACCAATACTAACTGACTAACTAACATAAATATGAAAATACATGCATGAATACGTAACTGTAACTGAGATCATGTTAGGACTAAATACTGAGTTCTGACTACTGAGTCTAATGATTTTGACATCTGATTCACTAATGAATGATAAAGACTGATACTGAATTACTGAATACTGAGGGGCTTATACTATGTTATTAATACATGAATAACCAGTTCTTACAATTCTGATTATGAAGAACTAGTCTGGTTGACTGTATTTGACTATTCTGAAGCTAAATACAAGTAACATAAGTTTGGATAACTGATATAACTAATAATATGAGTTCTAAGAACTGATATAAATGATAGCATAAGTGACTGAATCTGACAGTCCTGAATCTAATGGAACTAGCTATGTTCTATATAGTATCTGAATCGACTGTATCTGATAGTCTTAAAATCTGATAAACTATTTGAGTTCTTTTACTGAGACATTGATTGTGTGTGACAGTAATGATTCTATAACATAAAATTATGGTAAGTAGTTATCTAACCGACATGCTCCTGGTATGCCATTATGGCTGAGTTGGGGTCCAATCTGTAACCCCAATTGGAATAGTGTCACTACCGCACCATTGGTAAGGAAAATCTGTGAGTAACCTTCTTATAATAGGTAACTCTAGTGAGAATGGTGGGAACCCTTATATATCAGGTTAGGCCACCTCATATACCCTCCTATAACAAGCTATCATGTCTCAACCTCCACTGGCTACATAGTTCTGGAACGCAAAAATGACTTCTATGAATTACACCCTTAAATTAATAAGTGATTTCCCATCCTTGGGCTCACTCGGTGCCAACTCCTACTTTCATCTAAAAGAAACTGGACTGATTAACAGAGCTAAACTGATACTAGTGGAATTTTTTAGCGGACCAAAACTAAACTGAATTTACTGAGTTTCGTTGACTAACAGAATGTACTGGGTTCTAAAGGGTGATTGATAATACTAAAGTTGCTATGATTGACTGGGAATACTGAGGTTGTTGAGATTACTAAGTACTGAGATCACTGAGATTACTGAACTACTGATTTATTGGGATTTCTGAGATTATTGTGTCTTCTTGAGTCATATAACTGACTGATTTCTATGAATTATAGCTTGAGTGACATGGCACTTGGCACACAGCTAAACTGTCGGGTACAAGTACCCCCAGGACTCAATGGAAAGAAACTAACATAGCATGACTTAAGTGAACACATGACCAATAACACAATTTATAATTCATACATTGAAGCACTTCATCAAACATGTGATATGCATAAGCTTGTACATAAATGGGGATTTCATAATATTATACAAGTTGGCCATTGTTCCTTTATCTAAGTATTTAATCATACACATGGTAGCACTAATATATGTAGACAACATTATACAATAATCAAACATCATGATTCATATCTAATTTCATCATCCTAAGGTTTAATCATAGGTTCACATGAATATACATCTATACAAATCAATTCCACATAACATTAATCACCCAACACGGATTTGAATTTAATTGATCATTCTAAACATAAACAAAATAAACCCAACATGATGTTCATAAAGAAAATCTATAATCTTGACTTAAGAAAAGAGATTCTTGGGCTTCATGGACAAAAAGACTCCATGAATGAATGCTATGCATACCTTATCTTTTGATTCTATGAAGATTGATAGAGAGATTCTTGAAATTTGAAGGTGAATTCCCTTGGAATTGAACCTTCTATGAAAACCCTAGGGCTTGTTCTTGATAGTTTTTTAGAGTAATTCAGTATAAGTTACTGAATTATGGCCAAATCTCTTGTTATAAGGTTTATATAGGGTGGGAAATTGACCCCTTTACCCCTAAGGCACGTATTAAATTTATGAGAAAATTTCCCAATTTTCATCCTTGGCGCGACGCGCCACTATTGCGCCAAGTCACTGGAAATTGACAAATAGGAAATTGCATGGTGGTGCGATGTGAAGATATCATGTTGCCACCTTGTCTACGATTTGGGAGTTTGGCGCGATGCACCCCTATCATGGAGCAACAATGGAAATAGATAATTACCATTTGAGCTATCTCCGCGATGCGCTGAAGGCTAAGTTGATACACTCTACACTAAAAATGCTCTAACTCTTTGCCCGAGTGTCGGATTTGGGCGAATTTTGTTTCTAAGGAAAGCTTACTGAATTTCATACGTGACAAAATGTGAAAATCTTAAAAATACCATATGTAAAAAAGTAGATTCATCTTTCAAAAAAAGCTTCTAACATACTTAGAAAAATATTTCAAGCAAGGAAAAGTATGGGTACTACAATACCTCCCACTTGAGAACATTCATCCGTAAATGACACAAAGAGTGAGGGGAAGAACATAAACTAACGTACATGCTAAACATGATCTCATGACTGAAATGACTAAAGTTCTGAATATAACATACTGGACATGTATATCTGATGCATGACTAATAAATTGAATTAATGCATACCTAATGCATGACTAATTATTGACTCATAAATAGGTGACTGAATATTCTGCTAAACTGAATTTCCTGCAGTATGAATGCATGTTTGAAGTATAATTATATGACTAAACTGATATGTGAATGCATAACTAAATTTGCAAGGGTACTTAGTACCAAGTTTGTAATGGGGATCTGAGCATGAACTGAATAACAAGTTTATAATGAAAACTGAACATGAAACTGAGTAAGATTAAAGAGAACTATTGTCTTAACCAGAAATGCAAATGAATCCAAGATCATCTTACTAAACATGCATGTGCAGAAATAGGAGAACCGAACTAAGTCTGGTCTGATACGTGTCATACGAACAAAACATCATGAACGGAATTGAGCCACTGAATACATGGCCCAAAGCTTAGGTTAGGACCTTGAGGGTCAACTTATGTATATCCTCTACTCTAAACTAGATTCTTTATTAGAAGAGAAACTTTATTTAATGCATAAGAACGTTTAGGAAATAATGGGTTATCTCTCCATTGGGACACTATGTCCCTATAAGAATGCTCACCCTTCTGAGATACTAGGGTGATGCAGAGGGCATCCATGGCCTGAACTTGACTGAATAACTCATGATCAAAATCTTAAGCTAAATGAGAGCATGAGGTCTAACAATGCATATCATGAGTATGAAGAACCTGTAACGTACCCAAATCTATACCGGGGGAATTTTCTTGATCATGGCATGTCTGAGGAGCTTAAAACCTATTCTGACGTTGTCCACTAGTGGTACTAGAAGTGAGGCATTGCTAGCATAAATTTTTTCCCTTTTGAGCCCTTACTCTATATTCCTGTATCCTCTGGCCTGGCTTACCACATCCATAACATACCTCACTGTCTGCTGTACATACACCTAGGTGATTCTTTACATACTTTTTTTCAAATTGAATAGGTAAGACTCCTTCCTATTCTCACTACCCTGAGCCTCAAATCCTGGTAACCTATCACGACTCTCATTCCTGATATTCGGTACTGGTGCACTAGTTGAAGATAGAGCTGGGACTAAAAGTTTATGACTATACAGAAAAAGGCTACCACCCCTGTCTTAGGCTAAGAAAAGCTGAAACTACCTGTTCTTGCCCTCTTATTTTACTTTTTCTTTATCTTAATCTTTTTCTCTTCTATCTACTGAGCATGGGTCATAATTCTGGCTAAAGTCATATCACTATTTAGCATGGTGGATCTACACTCAATAACTACGCTATCATTCATCCCTGATACAAACTTACTCATCTTAGCGCTACTGTATCCAACTACATGAGGGTCATATCGACTAATTTAGTAAACTTAAGAGAATACTCTTTCACCGTCATGGTGCCCTGCATGAGGTAGATGAATTATAACACCTTAGCTTCTCTCAGCTCTAGGGGAAATAACTTCTCTAAGAATGCAGTGACAAAATCATCTCATTCTATAGGTCCTGCATTATCTGCCCTTTCTAACGTCCACTTCTTGAACCAAGTATGAGCCACATCTGCAACTGATATACAGCTAGCTTAACAATCTCAGCAGTAGTCACCCCCATGATTTCATTTACCTTCTAAACCTGATATAGGAATTCCTGAGGGTCCTCACCTGACTTAGACCTAGGAAAGAATGGAGGATTCATTCGGGTGAAGTCTTGAATCCTGGCTGCATCTGAATTAGTCACTGGGTTGGACGGAACGATAGATGGTCATTCATTATGAGTAGCAACTGACTGAGAAAGAGTAGTAAATACAGCCCTGAACTCTGCCTAAGAAATATGATTGCCCAAAGGTTTTTCGGGCTGTGGGGCTGACTGATTTCCATTTCTTCTTTTAGGAGGCATGATCTATTGAAAAAAAAGAGAAATTGATTAGACTAAGAGATTGACTTGAGATTAACCCCACTGGCATGACATGAATACTAAAAGAAGGTAAATTGTTCCTAAAATACCTCATAGCCTCCTGCTCATAAGTGTGGGGCACAATACACACATGTACAAAAATCTACTAGATGCGGCTTTTAAGAATTCTTAGGACACTATTGAACCTTAGGCTGTAATACCAGATTTGTAACGCCCCATAGCTGATACTCGAAATACTACACAGTGCTCATGACCCCAAAGGACCACTGGCTAACCCATGACTGATATATGTATCTGTATACTTCATAATATATCATAAAATGTGGAAACATGAACCAAATGGCCATAAGGTTCAAAACTAAATGAACATTTGATAAAAAATGTCTTAAAATAGTATAACAATACCAAAGTAAATGTAAAATAACTGTCTAACATGCTATATTCTGAAAGCCTCTAAACTGTTTGAATAAGGAGTTGAAGGGACATTTCCCCAATCAACTCTAACTACTGAAATAAGTTGAAAACTAAAGTAGTAATGAAATATACGTGTCCCTGAAGGATGAGAACTCACTACTAACTCTGATCGCTGAACTGGGATGCTGCTGGTTCTCTAGAGCTTGTGTTTCTAAACCACTAGTATAAGACCCATAGCGCAAATGCATCAGTACTTTGAATATACTGGTATGCAAGAGAGGTAGGCTAAATACAATAGGTTCATATGCATGAACAATACTAACTGACTAACTAACATGAATGTGAGAATACAAGCATGCATGAATAACTGTAACTGAGATCGTGTTAGGACTGAATACTTAGTTTTGACTAGTGAGTCTACTAATTTTGACATCTGAGTCACTGATGAGTGAGAAAGATTGATTTTGTATTACTGAATACTAAGGGGCTGATACTATGTTATTGATACATAAATAACTAGTTCTTACAGTTTTGATTATGAAAAACTGGTTTGGTTGACTGTATTCGACATTCCTAAAGTTTACTACTAATAACATGAGATTGGATAACTGGTACAACTAATAACATGAGTTCTGAGAACTAATATAACTGATAACATAAGTGACTATATCTGACAGTCCAGAATCTGATGAAACTAGCTGAGTTCTTTATAGTATCTCAATTGACTGTATCTGACAGTCCTAAAATCTAAAGAGTTATCTGAGTTCTTTTATTGAGACTGATTGATTGTGTCTGACAGTCATAATTTTGTAACATAAAATTATGTGAAGTAATTATCTAACCGACAAGCCCCAAGTACACCATTATGGCTGAGTTGGGGTCCAATCTATAACCCCAATTAGCAGGTTGTCAATACTGTGCCACTGGTAAGGACAATCTGTGAGTAACCCTATTATAACAGATAAATCTTGTGAGAATGGTGGTAACCGTCATATATCAAGTTAGGCCATCTCATCTACCCTCATATAACAGGCTATGATATCTCAACCTACGCTAGCTACGTAGTTCTGGAATTCAAGGATAACTTCTAAGAATCACACCCTCAAAATAATAGGTGAGTTCCTATCCTTGGGATCGCTCAGTGCTAACTCATACTCCTATATAAACGACTCTGGACTGATTAACTGAGCTTAACTGATACCAGTTGTATTTTTTAGCGGAGCTAAACTAAACTGAATTTACTAAGTTTCGTTGACTGACGGAATGTACTGAGTTTTAAGGACTGACCGATAATACTGAAGTTACTCAGATTGATCGGGAATACTGAGGTTCTCAAGATTACTAGGTACTGAGATCACTGAGATTGCTGAACTACTAAGATTACTGAGATTTCTGGGTTTTCCTGAGTAACATGACTGACAGAGTTCTATAAATCATATCTTGATTGAGAATATCTTGAAAAAATGACATAGCTCTAGGAACAGAACAAAATTGTCAGGGACAAGTACCCCCAGGACTCAATGGAAAGAAACTGACATAGCATGACTTACGTGAACATATGACCAACAACATAATTTATAATTCATATATTAAATCCCTTCATCAAAGGTACGATATGCAAAAGCTTGTACATATTTTGGGATTTCATAATATCGTAATAGTTGGGCAATGTTCCTTCATCTAGGCATTTAATCATACCTATGGTAGGCATAATATATGTAGACAACATTATACAACAATCAAACTTTATGATTCATATCTAATTTCATCATCCTAGGGTTTAATCATAGGTTCACATGAATATACATCTATACAAATCAATTCCGCATAACATTAATCACCAATCATGGATTTGAATTTAATTAATCATTCTCAACATAAACAAAATAAACCTAACATGAAGTTAATAATGAAAATCTTAAATCTTGACTTTAAAAAAGAGAGTCTTGGGCTTCATGTACGAAAGGAGTCCATGACTGAACACTATGCATAACTTAGCTTGTGATTCTACAAAGATTGACAGAGAGATTCTTGAAATTCGATGGTGAATTCCCTTTGAATTGAACCTTCTATGAAAACTCTAGGGCTTGTTCTTGAGAGTTTTTGAGATTAATTGAGTATAAGTTGCTGAATTATGGTCAAATCTCGTGTTATAAGGCTTATATAGGATGGAAAATTAACCCTTCTAACCCTAGTACAAGTATTTAATTTCTAAGAAAATTTCCTTATTTTCATCCTTGGCGCGATGTGCCACAATCGCGCCAAGTCACTGGAAAGTGGCAAATGGGAAATTGAACGGTGGCGCGATACGGAGCTATCACATTGCCACCTTGTCTACAACCTAGAAGGTTGGCGCAATGTGCTACTATCGCGGAGAAACACCAAAAATTGGCAATTGCCATTTGAGGTATCTCTGCGACGTGCTGAAGGATTAGGTGATACACTGTATCACTAAAAAGGTTCTAGCTCTTCGCTCGGGTGTTGGATTTGGGCGAATTTGGTATCAATAAAAATCTTATTGAATTTCCCATTTGAAAAAATATGAAAAACTTAAAAATACCAAGTGTAAAAAAGTGGATACATCTTTCAAAGAAAGCTTCTAATATTCTTGGAAACAAATTTCCAGCTAGGAAAAGTATGGGTACTACAATACCTCCCCCTTGAAAAAATTCATCCTCTAATGAGACTAAGAGTGAGGGGAAGAACATAAACTGACGTACTTACTGAACATGAATAACTGAAACATGATCTCATGACTAACATGACTGAAGTTCTTACTATAACATACTAAACATGCATATCTGATGCATGACTAATAAGTTGAATTCATACATACCTGATGCATGACTAAGAATTGACTCATAAATACGTGCCTAAATATTCTGATAAACTGAATTACCCACAGTGAGAATTCATGTCTGAAGCATAATTACATGACTGAAATGATATGAGAATGCATGAATAAATATGCAAGGGTACTTAGTACCAAATTTGTAATAGGGATTTGAGAATGAACTGAATATCAAGTTTATAATGAACACTGAACATAAAACTGAGTATGACTAAGTAGAAATGTTAACCTAACCAGATATTCTAATGTATCAAATATCGTCTTACTAAACATGCATGAACAGAAATAGGAGAACCTAACAGAGTTTGGTCAAATATATGACATACAAACTGAACATCATGAACGAAACTTAGCCTCTGAATACTTGTCCCAAAGCTTGAGTTGGGACCTTAACGGTCAAATTTTGAATGCCCTCTACTCTAAACTAGATTCTTTAGTCGAAGAGAAAATTTATTTTAAGGCATGAGAACGTTGAGGAAATAATGGGCTATCTCCCTCTTGGGACACTATGTCCCTCTAAGAATGCTCACCCTATTGAGATACTGGGGTGATGCACAGGGCTTCCATGGACTGATTCATGACTGAATAACTGATGCTGAAAATATTAAGCTAAAATAAGAGCAAGAGGTCTAGCAATGCATATCATGAGTATAAAGAACCTATAACGTACCTGAATCTATGCCGGGAGAATTTTCTTGATCATGGGGAGTCTGAATAGCATAAAACCTGCTTTGATGCTGACCACTTGTGGTACTGGAAGTGACACCCTGCTAGCATAAATTTTTTCCCTTCTAAGCCCTTACTCTACATTCCCATAGCCTTTGGCCTAGCTTACCACATCCATAACATACCTCACTGTCTGCTCTACATACACCTGGGTAATTCTTACAATGCTTTTTGCAAAGCAGATAGGTAAGACTTCTATTCTTACTACCCTAAGCCGCAGATCCTGGCAACCCATCACAACTGTCCTTCCCAAATATGGGTATTGGTGCACTAGCTGAAGATGGAGCTAGGACTGAAAGCTTATGACTATACTGAAAACGGATACCACCCCCTGCATTAGGCTGAGCAAAGCTAAAATTACCTTTCCACACCCTCTGATTCTGCTTTTCCTTTATCTTAATCTTTTGCTCTTCTATCTGCTAAGCATGTGTCATAAGTCTGGCGAAAGTCATGGCACTATTTATCATGGTGGATCTACACTCATTAACCACACTATCATTCACACTTGACACAAACATATTTATCTTGGTCCTACTGTGTGTAACCACATGAGGGGAATATATGGCTAATTGAGTTAACTTAAGAGAATACTCTTTCACCATCATAGTGCCCTGCATGAGTTTGATGAATTCTAACACCTTAGCTTTTCTCAGTTCTAGGGGAAATAACCTCTCTTAGAATGTAGTGACAAAATCATCCCATTCTACAGGTCCTGCATTATCTGCCCTTTCTAATTTTCACTGCTTGAAAAAAGTATGAGCCATATCCTTCAACTGTTATACAACTAGCTCAACACTCTCAACACTATTTACCCCCATGATGCCAGTCACCTTCTGAACCTTATCTAGGAATATCTGAGGGTCCTCATCTAACTTAGACCTAAGAAAGGATGGAGAGTTTATTCGGGTAAACTCCTGAATACTGGCTATAGCTGAATTATCCACTAGGTTGGGAGGAACGATAGCTGGTCATTCATTTTGAGTAGCAACTGACTGAGCAAGAGTAGTGAATACGTCCCTATACTCTATATGAAAACCATGATCGCCCAAAGGTTCTTCGGGTTGAGAGGCTAACTTATTTCTATTTCTTTTTTTAAGAGGCATATTCTATAGAAGAAAAGAGAAAAATGGATTAGACTGAGAGATTGACTTGAGATTATGATCACTAGCATGACATGAATACCTAAAGAAGGAAAATTGTTCCTAAAATACCTCATAGCCTCCTGCACATAAGTGTGGCTCAGAATATACACATGTACAAGACTACTACAGGCTACTTTTCAGACTTCTTAGGATACTATAGAACCTTAGGCTCTGATACCATGTTTGTAACACCCCAAATCTGGTACCCAAAATGCTACTCGGTGCTCAAGACCCCGAAGGAAACATGAACTGAATGGCCATATGGTTCAAGACTAAATGAACATCTGATAAACATTTTTTGAAAATAGTATAACAATACCAAAGTAAATCTGAAATAACTGTCTAACATGCTATAGTCTGAAAGCCTATAAACTGTATGACTAAGGAGTTGATAGGACATGTCCCCAACTAACACCAACTACTAAAATAAATTGAAAACTGAATTAGTAATGAAATCATAATGTCCTTAAAGAATGAGGACTCACTGCTAACTTTGATCGCTGAACTGGGATTCTACTGGCTCTCTAGTGCTTATGCTTCTAAACCTATAGTATAAGATCCCATAGTGAAAATGCGTTAGTACTTTAAATATATTGGTATACAAGTGAGGTAGGCTGAATGCAATAGGTTTATATGCATGAACAAGATTAACTGACTGACTAACATGAACGTGAGAATACATACAAGCATAACTATAATTGAGATCATCTTAAGACTAAATACTGAGTTTATATTATTAATTCTACTGATTTTGACATCTGAGTCACTAATAAGTAAGAAAGAGTGATACTAAATTACTAAATACTGAGTTCTGATACTATGTTATTAATACATGAATAACTAGTTCTTACAGTTCTGATTATGGAGAACTGGTCTGGTTGACTCTACTCGACAATCCTGAATCTGAATACTAAAAACATGAGTTTGGATAACTGATATAACTAATAACATGAGTTCTAAGAACAAATATAACTGATAACCTAAGTAAATGTATCTGACAGTCCTAAATCTGATGGAACTAGCTGAGTTGGATACTGTATCTGAATTGACTGTATCTGATAGTCCTAAAATCTGATGAACTATCTGAGTTCTTTTACTGAGACTGATAGATTATGTCTGACAGTTATGATTCTATAACATGAAATTATGGAAAGTAGTTATTTTACTGACATTTCCCTGGTATGCCATTGTGGCTAAGCTGGGGTCCAATCTATAACTCTAATAGGAAGGGTATCAATACCGTGACCCTGGTAAGAACATTCTATGAGTAACCCTTTTAGAATAGGTAACTCTAGTAAGAATGGTGGGAAACCTCATATATCAAGTTAGGCTACCTCATCTACCCTCATATTACAGAATATGATGTCTCAACCTACGTCGGCTATGTAGTTTTGGAACGTAAGCATGACTTCTCAGAATCACACCCTCAAAATAACAGGTGAGTTCCCATCCTTGGGCTCACTCGATGCTAACTCCTACTCCCATCTGAAAAACACTGGACTGATTAACTGAGCTAAACCGGTACTAGTGGTATTTTTTAGCAGAGCTAAACTAAATTTAATTTACTGAGTTCCATTAACTGATGAAATATACTGAGTTCTGAGGACTGATTGATAATACTGAAGTTAATGAGATTGACTGGGATTATTGAGGTTATTGAGATTACAAAGTACTGAGATCACTGAGATTACTGAGATTTCTGGGTTTTCCTGAGTCACATGACTAATTGAGTTCGATGAATCATAGCTTGACTGAGAATATCTTGAAAACATGATATGGCTATAGGCAGATAGCTAAATTGTCAGGTACAAGTACCCCAGGACTCGATGGAAAGAAACTGACAAAGCATGACTTACGTGAATACATGACCAACAACACAATTCATGAATGATATATTGAAGCACTTCATCAAACATGTGATATGCATAAGCTTGTACATACATGGAGATTTCATGATATCATACTAGTTGGGCATTGTTCCTTCATCTAGGCATTTAATCATACACATGGTAGGCATAATATATGTATACAATATTATACAACAATCAAACATCATGATTCATATCTAATTTCATCATCCTAGGGTTGAATTATAGGTTCAGATGAATATACATCTATACAAATCAATTCCACATAACATTAATCACCCAAAATGGATTTGAATTTAATTGAGTATTATCAACATAAACAAAATAAACCCAAAATGAAATTTATAAAGAAAATCTATAATCTTGACTTTAGAAAAGAGATTCTTGGGCTTCATGGACGAAAGGAGTGCACGAATGAACACTAAGCATACGTTAGCTTGCGATTCTACGAAGATTCATAGAAAGATTCTTGAAATTTGATAGTGAAGTCCCTTGGAATTGAACCTTCTATGAAAACCATAGGGCTTGTTCTTGAGAGTTTTTGAGAGTAATTGAGTATAAGTTGCTGAATTATTGCCAAATCTCATTTTATAAGGCTTATACAGGGAGGGCAATTGACCCATTTAACCCTAGGACAAGTATTTACTTTTTGAGAAAATTTCCCAATTTTCATCCTTGGAGCGATGCTCTACTATTAAGCCAAGTCACTGGAAAGAGACAAATAGAAAATTACATGGTGGCGCGACGCGGAGCTATCGCGTTTCCACCTTGTCTATGACCTAGAAGATTTGTATGATGCTCCACTATCACGGAGGAACACTGGAGAAAGACAATTTTTAATTGATCTATCTTTGTTAAGCGCTGAAGGCTCAAGTGATACATAGTATAACTAAAAAGGCTCTTACTCTTCCCCCAGGTGTTGAATTTGGGCGAATTTGGTATCGATGGAAAGCTTATTGAATTTCCTACATAAAAAATGTGAAATAATTAAAAATACCATTTGTAAAAAAGTGGATTCATCTTTCTAAGAAAACTTTTAATATTCTTGAAAAAAAATTTCAAGCCAGCAAATTTATGGGTACTACAATAACACCCCCTTGAGAATATTTGTCGTCGAATGAGACTAAGAGTGAGGGGAAGAACATAGACTGAAGTTCATACTAAAAATAAATAACTAAAACATGATCTCATGACTGATATTACTGAAGTTCTAAATATAACATAGTGAACATGCATATTTGATGCATGACTAATAAGCGGAATTAATGCACACCTGATGCATGACTAATAATTGACTCATAAATACATGATTGAATATTCTGATGATCTGAATTTCCAGCAGTAAGAATGCATGTCTAATGCATAATTACATGACTAAACTGATATTTGAATGCATGACCGAATATGCAAGGGTACTTAGTACCAAATTTGTAATGGGGATTTGAGTATGAACTGAATACCAAGTTTATAATGAACACTGAACATGAAACTGAGTAAGACTAAGGTGACATGTTTTCCTATTCAAAAATGCTAATGAATCTGAGATCATCTTACTAAACATGCATGAGTGGAAATAGGAGAATCTAACTGAGTCTAGTCTAATATGTGACATACGAACTGAATATCATGAACAGAACTGAGCCTCTGAATACTTGCGCCAAAGCTAAGGTTGGGACCTTGGGGATCAACTTATGAATACCCTCTACTCTAATCTATATTCTTTATTCAAAGACAAACTTTATTTAAGGCATGGGAATATTGAGGAAACAATGGAGTATCTCGCCCTTGGGATACTATGTCCCTCCAAGAATGCTCACCCTACTGAGATACTAGGGAGATGCACAGGGCATCCATGGACAGATTAATGACTTAATAACTCATGATGAAAATCTTAAGCTAAAATAAGAGTAAGAGGTTTTAGTAATGCATATCATGAGTATGAAGAACCTATAATGTACCCGAATCTATGCCGGGGCAATTTTCTTGATCATGGAAAGTCTTAAGAGCATAAAACCTATTATGACGCTGACCACTAGTGGTATTGGAAGTGACACCCTACTGGCATAAATTTTTTCCCTTCTAAGCCCTTACTCTATATTTCTGTAGCTTGTGGCCTAGCTTACCACATCTATAACATACCTCACTACCTGCTCTACATACACCTAGGTGATTTTTACCGTATTTTTTGCAAGGAGGTTTGGTAAGACTCTTGTTCTTACTACCTTGAGCCTCAGATCCTGGAAACCCATCATAGCTATCATTCCCGAACTTGGGTACTGGTGCACTAGCTAAAGATGGAGCTGGGACTGAAAGCTTATAACTATACTGAGAACAGCTACCACCCCTAACTTAGGCTGAGCAAAGATTAAATTACCTGTCCTCTCCTTCTTATTTTGCTTTTCCATTATCTTAATCTTTTGCTCTTCCTGCTACTGAGCATGAATCATAAGTGTGGCTAAAGTCATATCACTATTTAGTATGGCGGATCTACACTCATTAGCCATATTATCATTCACCGCTGACAAAAACTAACTCATCATGGCCCTACTATCTATAACCACGTAAGGGGATTATCTGGATAATTGACTAAACTTAAGAGAATACTTTTTCACCGTCAAGGTGCCCTGCATGAGGTTGATGAATTCTAACACCTCAGATTCTCTCAGCTATAGGGTAAATAACCTCTCTTAGAATACAATGACAAAATTATCCCATTCTATAGGTCCTAGATTATCTACCTTTTCTGACTTCCACTACCTGAACTAAGTATGGCCCACATCCTTCAACTGATATACAGCTAGCTCAACACTCTCACCAATAGTCACCCCTATGATGTCAGTCACCTTATAAACCAAATCTAGGAATTCCTGTGGGTCCTTATCTGACATTGACCCAAGAAAGGATATAGAGTTCATTTGGGAGAAGTCCCGAATCCTAGTTATAGCTGAATTACCTATTCGGTAGGCTAGAATGATAGCTGGTAGTTCATTATGAGTAGAAAATAACTGAGCAAGAGTAGTCAATGTGACCCTGAACTCCACATGAGAAACATGATCTCCCAGAGGTTTTTCAGGCTAAGGGGCTGACTTATTTTTGTTTCGTGTTGTAGGAGGCATGTTTTATAGAAGAAAGGGAGAAATGGATTAGTCTGAGAGATTTACTTGAGATTATGCTCACTGGCACAACATAAATAATTAAAGAAGGTAAACTATTCCTAAAATACCTCATAGCCTATTGCACATAAGTGTGGTGCACAACACACGCATGTATAAGACTCTACTAGATGCAGTTTTCAGACTTCTTAGGACACTATTGAACATTTGGCTATGATACCAAGTTTGTAACGCCCCAAATCTGGTACCCAAAATACTACATCGTGCTCATGACCTCGAAGGACCTCAAGATAACCCATGACTGATATCTGTCCCTATATGTTACATAATATACCATAAAATGCAAAAATATGAACGGAATGGCCAAAAGGTTCAAAACTGAATGAACATCTGATAAAAAATGTCTAAAAATGCTATAACAATACCAAAGTAAATCTAAAATAACTGTCTAACATGCTATATTCTAAAAGCCTCTAAACTATTTGAATAAGAAGTTGATGGGACATGTCTCCAACTAACTCCGACTACTGAAATAAACTAAAAACTGAATTAGTATTTAAATCATCATTTCCTCAAAGTATGAGGACTCACTGCTAACTCCGATAGCTAAACTGGGATGCTACTAGTTCTCTGGAACTCGTTCTTCTAAACCTATAGTATAAGACACCATAGTGCAAATGCATCAGTACTTTGAATATACGGGTATGCAGGTGAGGTAAGTTGAATGCAATAGGTTCATATGCATAAATAATACTAACTGACTGACTAACATGAACGTGAGAATACATGCATACATGCATAACTGTAACTGAGATTGTGTTAGGACTGAATACTGAGTTCTGACTACAAAGTCTACTAATTTTGACATCTGAGTCATTGATAAGTGAGAAAGACTGATACTGTATTACTAAATACTGGGGGGATGATACTATGTTATTGAGATATGAATAACATGTTCTTACTGTTCTGATTATGAAGAACTAGTCTGGTTAACTGTATTCGACAGTCCTAAAGCTGAATACTAATAACATGAGTTCAAATAACTAATATAAATAATAACATGAATTCTGAGAACTGATATAACTGATAACATAAGTGACTATATCTGATAGTCCTAAATATGATGGAACTAGCTGAGTTCCATACTGTATGTGAATTGTCTGTATCTGACAGTCACGAAATTTGAAGAACTCTCTGAGTTCTTTTACTGAGATTGATTGACTGTGTCTAAGAGTCATAATTCTGTAACATGAAACTAGGGGAAGTAGTTATCTAACCGACAAGCCCATGGTATGCCATTATGTCTGAGTTAGGGTCCAATCTGTAAACCCAATTAGAAGGGT
Organism: Capsicum annuum; assembly: GCF_002878395.1. NCBI lineage: Eukaryota > Viridiplantae > Streptophyta > Magnoliopsida > Solanales > Solanaceae > Capsicum > Capsicum annuum. The sequence goes on from NW_025887448.1 coordinate 92,047, forward strand.
GTCAATATCACACCATTGGTAAGGACAATCTATGAGTAACTCTCTTATAACAGGTAACTCTTGTGAGAGCAGTGGGAACCCTTATATATCATATTAGGCCACCTCAACTACCCTCATATAACAGGCAATGATGTCTCAACCTATTTTGGCTATGTAGTTCTGGAATGCAAGGATGACTTCTAAGAATCACACCCTCAAAATAACAGGTGGGTTCAAATACTTGGACTTACTCGATGCTGTCTCCTACTCCCTTCTAAAAGACACTATACTGATTAACTGAACTGAACTGATACTAGTGGTATTTTTTAGCTGATCAAAACTAAACTGAATTTGCTAAGTTCAGTTAACTAACAGAATGTACTTAGATCTGAGGGTTGACTAATAATACTAAAGTTACTATGATTGATTGGGAATACTGAGGTTATTGAGATTACTAAGTAGAGAGATCACAGAGATAATGAACTACTGAGATTATTGAGATTTCTAAGATTTTTGGGTTTTATTGAGTCACAAGACTGACTGAGTTTTATGAATCATAGCTTCACTGATAATATCTTGAAAACATGATATGGCTCTAGGTACACAGCTAAACTGTCCAGTGCAAGTACCGCCAGGACTTGATGGAATGAAACTGACATTGTATAACTTACACGAATACATGACCAACAACAAAATTCATAATTTATATATTGAAGCACTTCATCAAACATGTGATATACATAAGCTTGTACATACATGGGTATTTCATAATATCATACTAGTCGGGCATTGTTCCTTCATCTAGGCATTTAATCATATACATGGTAGGCATAATATATGTAGACAACATTATACAACAATCAAACATCATGATTCATATCTAATTTCATCATCCTAGGGTTTAATCATATGTTCAAATGATCATACATCTATACAAATCAATTCCACATAACATTAATCACCCACATGGATTTGAATTTAATTGATCGTTCTCAACATAAACAAAATAAACCCAACAAGAAGTTCATAAAGAAAATCAAAAATCTTGACTTTAGAAAAGAGATTCTTGGGCTTCCTGGACGAAAGGAGTCCATGAATGAAGACTATGCATACCTTAGTTTGTGATTTTATGAAGATTGAAATAGAGATTCTTGAAATTTGATGGTGTATTCCCTTGGAATTGAACCTTCTATGAAAACCCTAGGGCTTGTTCTTGAGTGTTTTTAAGAGTAATTGAGTTTAAGTTTCTGAATAATGGCCAAATCTCGTATTATAAGACTTATATAGGGTGGGAAATTGACCTTTTTAACCCTAGGACACGTACTTAATTTCTGAAAAAATTTCTTGATTTTCATCCTTGGTGCGATACGCCAATATCGCTCCAAGTCACTGGAATGTGACAAATGGGAAATAACAAGGAGTTGCGATGCGGAGCTATCATATTGCCACCTTGTCTACGACCTGGAAGATTGGTGTGACACACCACTATCATAGAGCAACACTGGAAATAGACAATTGCCATTTGAGCTATCTCCGCGATGCACTGAATGCTCTAGTGATACACTGGATCACTAAAGAGGCTCTAACTCTTTTCCCCGGTGTCGGATTTGGGTGAATTTCGTATTGATGTAAAGCTTATTGAATTTCCCACTTGACATAATGTGAAAATCTTAAAAATACCATGTGTAAAAAAGTGGATTAATCTTTCAAAGAAAGCATCAAACATTCTTGGAATAAAATTTTCAAGCTTGGTAAAGTACGACTACTACAATAGCTCCCCCTTGAGAATATTCGTACTCAAATGGGACTAAGAGTAAGTGGAAGAACATAAACTAACATACATAATGAACATGAATAATTGATACATGATCTCATGACTGACATGACTGAAGTTCTAAATATAACATACTGAGCATGCATATCTGATACATGACTAATAAGCTAAATTCAAGCATACTTGATGCATGACTAATAATTGACTCATAAATACATGACTGAATATTCTGATGAACTGAATTACCCCAAGTGAGAATAAATTTTTGATGCATAATTACATGACTGAACTAATATATGAATGCATAACTGAATATTCAAGGGTACTTAGTACCAAGCTTGTAATGGGGATCTGAGCATTAACTAAATACCAATAGATGAAACTGAGTAAGACTAAGGAGAACTGTTATCTTAACTAGAAATTCTAATAAATTTGAGATCATCTTACTAAACATGCATAAATGGAAATTGTAGAACCTAACTGAGTCTGGTCAGAGATGTGACATACGAACTGAACATCATGAACGAAACTGAGGCTCTAAATACTTGGCCCAAAGCTGAGTTTGAGACCTTGAGGGTTAACTTTTGAATACCCTCTACTCTAAACTGGATTCTTTATTAGAAGAGAAACTTTATTTTAGGTATGAGAACATTGAGGAAATAATGGGGTATCTCCCCCTTGGGACACTATGTCCCTCTAAGAATGCTCGCCCTATTTAGATACTAGAGTAATACATAGGGCATCCAAGGACTGATTCGTGAATAAATAACTTATGCTAAAAATCTTAAGCTAAAATAAGAGCAAGAGGTCTAGCAATACATATCTTGAGTAAGAAGAACCTATAACGTACCCAAATCTATGCCGGAGGAATTTTCTTAATCATGGCCAGTCTGAAGAGCATAAAACCTATTCTGACACTGACCACTAGTTGTACTGGAAGTGACGCCCTGCTGTCATAAGTCTTTTCCCTTCTGAGATATTACTCTATATTCCAGCAGCCTTTGGTCTATCTTACCACATCCATAACATACCTCACTGCCTAGTCTACATACACCTAGGTGATTCTTAGCACAATTTTTGCAAAGAGGATAGGTAAGACTCCTTTTTTCACTACCCTGAGCCTCAGATATTGGTGACCCATCATGACTGTCATTCCCAAACTTGGGTACTAGTGCACTGGAAAAAGCTGGATCTAGAACTGAAACCTTAAGACTATACTGAGAATGGCTACCATCCTCAAAGACTTATTCTATTTTTTCTTTATCTTAATCTTTTGCTCTTCTATCTGCTGAGCATGGGTCATAAACCAGGCTGAAGTCATGTCACTATTCAGCATGGCGTATGTACACTCATTAACCATGCTATCATTCACCCCTGACACAAACTTACTCATCTTGCAACTACTGTCTGCAACCACATAAGGGGCATATCTGGCTAATTGATTAAACCTAAGAGAATACTCTTTCACCATCAAGGTGCCCTATATGTGGTTGATGAATTCTAACACCTTAGCTTCTCTCATCCCTAGGGAAAATAACCTCTCTAAGAATGTAGTGACAAAATCATCCCATTCTATAGGTCCTGCGTTATCTGCCCTTTATGACTTTCACTGCTTGAACCAAGTATGAGCCACATTCTGCAACTGATATGCATCTAGCTCAGCACTCTCAACATTAGTCACCCCCATGATGTTTGTCACCTTTTGAACCTAATTAACGAATCCCTAAGGGTCCTCATCTAACTTATTCCCAAGAAAGGATGGAGGGTTTATTTCGGTGATTTCCTGAATCCTGGCAGCAGCAGAATTGGCCACTGTCTTGACCAGAATAAAATCTGGTCGCTCATTATGAGCAGCAATTTACTGAGCAAGTGTAGTGAATGCGGCCCTGAATTCCACATGAGAGACATGAATGCCTAAAGGTTCTTTGGGCAGAGGGGCTGACTGATTTCCGTTTCTTCTTTTAGGAGGCATATTCTATAGAAGAAAGGGAGAAATAGATTAGACTGAGAGAATGACTTAAGATTATGCTCACTGGCATGACATGAATACATAAAGAAGGGAAATTGTTCCTAAAATACCTTATAGCCTCCTGCACATAAGTGTGGTGCACAACATATGCATGTACAAGACTCTACTAGATGTGGCTTTTCAGACTTCTTAGGATACTATTGAACCTTAGTCTCTAATACCAATTTTGTAACACCCCAGACTAGCACCTGGAATGCTACATGGTGCTCATGACACCGAAGGACCACAAGCTAACTGAATAATACTAACTGAATTTCTAACGTGAATGTGAAAATACATGTATGCATACGTAACTGTAACTGAGATTGTGTTATGACTGAATACTGTGTTCTAAATACTAAGTCTACTGATTTTGATATCTGAGTCACTGATGAGTGAGAAAGACTGATACTGTATTACTAAATACCGAGGGACTTACACTATGTTATTGATAAATGAATAACTAGTTCTTACAGTTCTAATTATAAAGCACTGGTATGGTTGACTATATCCGACAGTCCTGAAGCTGAATACTAATAACATAACTTCGAATAACTGATATAACTGATAACATAAGCTCTGAGAACTGATATAACTAATAACATGAGTGATTGTACATAATAGGCCTGAATCTAATGGAACTAGCTGAGTTTCGTACTGTATCTGAATTGACTGTATCTGACAGTCTTAAAATCAAAAGAACTATCTGAGTTCTTTTACTAATTATGATTGACTGTGTCTGACAGTCCTGATTCTATAACATAAAATTATGGGAAGTAGTTATCTTACCGACATGCCTTTGGTATGCTATTATGGCTGAATTGGAGTCCAATTTGTAACCCCAATTGGAAAGGTTTTAATACCGCACCACTACTAAATACAATCTATGAGTAACCCTCATATAATAGGTAACTCTAGTTAGAATAGTGGGAACCCTCATATAGTAGGTTAGTCCACCTCATCTACCCTCATATAATAGGCTATGATGTCTCAACGTACGCTGGCTACGTAGTTCAAGAACGTAAGGATGACCTTTAAGAATTACACCCTCAAAATAATAGGTGAGTTCTCATCCTTGGGCTCACTCGATGCAAACTACTTCTCCCATTTGAAAGACACTGGACTGATTAATAGAGCTAAATCAATACTAGTGGTATTTTTTAGTGAATATAAACTAAAGGGAATTTATTAAGTTTCGTTGACTGATGGAATGTACTGAGTTCTAAGGACTTTTCGATAATACTGAAGTTACTGAGATTGATCGGGAATATTGAGATTATTGAGATTACTGAGTACTGAGATCACTAAAATTACTGAACTACTGAAATTATTGAGATTTGTGAGATTTCTGGGTTTTCCTGAGGCACATGACTGACCGAGTTATATGAATCCTAGCTTGACTAAGAATATCTTGAAAACATGACATGGCTCTAGTCAAACAGCAAAATTGTCGGGTACAAGTACCCCCAGAACTTGATGGAAAGAAACTAACATAGCATGACTTACGTGAACACATGACCAACAACATAATTCATAATTCATATATTGAAGCACTTCATCAAACATATGATATGCATAAGTTTGTACTTATATGGGCATTTTATGATATCATACTAGTCGGGCATTGTTCCTTCATCTAGGCATTTAATCATACACATGGTGGCATAATAAATGTAGACAACACAATACAACAATCAAACATCATGATTCATATCTAATTTCATCATCCTAGGGTTTAATTATTGGTTCACGTGGATATACATCTATACAAATCAATTCCACAAATCGTTAGTCACCCAACATGGATTTGAATTTAATTTATCATTCTCAACATAAATAAAATAAACCCAACATGAAGTTCATAAAGAAAATCTAAAATCTTTACTTTAGAAAAAAGATTCTTTGACTTCATATATGAAAGGAGTCCATAAATGAACACTATGCATACCTTAGATTGTGATTCTACAAAGATTGACAGAGAAATACTTGAAATTTGATGGTGAATTCCCTTTGAATTAAACCTTCTATGAAAACTCTAGGTCTTGTTCTTGAGAGTTTTTGAGTGTAATTGAGTATAAGTTGTTGAATTATGGTCAAATAAAGTGTTACAAGGATTTTATAGGGTGGAAAATCGATCCTTTTAATCCTAGGACATGTATTTAGTTTCTAAGAAATTTTCTTGATTTTCATCCTTGGTGCGACACGCCACTATCCCGCCAAGTCACAGGAAAGTGAAAAATTGGAAATTGCACGGTGGCGCGATGTGGAGCTATCGCGTTGCCACCTTGTCTATGACCCAGAAGTTTGGCGCGACGTGCCACTATCAAGGAGTAATAGTGGAAATATCCAATTTCCATTTGATCTATCTCTGCGATGCGTTGAAGGCTTAGGTGATATATTGTATCTCTAAAAAGGCTTTAACTCTTCGCCCGGGTGTCGGATTGGGTGAATTTTGTATCGATGGAATCCTTATTCAATTTTCCACATGAAAAAAGTGAAAATCTTAAAAATACATGGATTCATCTTTCAAAGAAATTGTAATACCCCGGGAAATTTTTCGTTGAAAGTTAGTGCATAAACGTGTTGCGTTCTATCTTCTAGAATGAATTATAAATTTTCCATACGAAATGTCTTAGATTATGACCCAAAATTCTGTAGACTATCAAATAAGATTTCCAACGATATGTGGATCATCAAAAATGGACACCCGAGCGACGAGTTATGAACATTTAGATTGAACTGTGAAAAGTAGTGATCAGTAAAACATGCAGGAAAAAGTACTGAGGCCTAGTGTATTTTTGCTCTAATTTAAATGATCATCACTCGTTGTACATAATCATCCGGGTGATCTACTATGCATCAACGGAAATCTCTACAAGTCCTCTTTCCAATGAAATTGGTTTCATCCAATTTGACTATCGAAGCAAAAAGTTATGATCGATCTACTTCAGCCTATCAAAATAGAATTTTTTGGTCAACTTCAAATGATTATAACTCCTCGTACACAATGATCTGGGTGAGATACTATATATAAACAGAAATATATCAGAGTCATCTTTCTAATGAAATTAGTTTCATCCAATTTGGATGTCGGAGTAAAACGTTATGGTTGATCGACTTTAGACTATCAAAACAGTCCACCAAAGGATAGATTTGAGAATTATTTGATTTTTAGGGGCGTTTTGGTCATTCCTCCTCACCCAAAATCAGTCCAAACCCTATATTAAAGCCTATTAGAAGTATTATATGTTATATTTCATCAAATTCCCTCAAAAAGAAAACCCTAAGCTCCTACATCCAACTTCAAGAACCTCCAAAGTTTACTATTAATTCTGTAAATTTATTCAAGATTCCATGTTCCTATTTCAAGAACTCCAAGAACCATCATTCAAAGGAATGATTAACATCTCAAAAATGAGTATCGAGCTAAAGTTCATCATTCAAGGTATGTGGGGTTTTTCAACAAGAATACTCTTTCGTTCTTGTGCCCAAAAATAATTTTCTTCACAAAGGCATGATTTTTATATGATTTTTAAGAATTTGAAGCATGAATCTATATCTTATGATGATTATTATGAAATCTTGATGTTTATGATTTTGAATGTTGAATTTACATGTGTGGAGATATAAAGCATGAATCTTGAACGATATTTATCATTATTTTGATATTCGAATCATGAATCCCTATTAGAAATTGTGTTTTTTGAGAAAGTGTGTGTTATAAGCACATTGATGTTGAATGTTTGAGATATTTTGAATGATTTGACCTTTTGGTATTAATGGAGTTGTTTTGAACTCGAGTGTGAAAGAAATCCACAACTTGGTTGATTTTGATAGATGAGAAGCATGATGGCTTCCGATATATATTTATATATTACTGAAATTATTTTGTTGTGGATTGTCTTTAAAATGATCTGAGCTAAGTCCGGAAGAAATCTTTAGCACCGAGTGGGAGGTATAAAGTGACCTTACTTCCCTAGAACTACGTTCCCCCATAGGATGTGAGCCTGAGGCTGATTTATATAGTGATCACTAGTGTTTTTGGATTGATATTGGAATTCCTACTCTGATGGCCAGGATAGGACAGCTCTCCCCAACGTGGGTTGGACGTTGGACTCTATGTGGCTCATATGGTTTATGTCGGTTATAGGATCTCCTAGTGTGTTTGTATTTCATTGTGTCTGTGGTGAATGGCGAAGTGATTTGAAAGTGGAATTGTGAAAGTTATTCTTTTGAATGATTTAAATGATATTTACATTATGATAATTGATATTCTTGATGACCTGAAAGTGATTGACAAATTATATGATGACTCATATGTGTTATTGTACTTATTTCATCGCCTAATGATTATGATGATTTTTTCTTTGGGCTATGTGAGTCTTTCATAGATCCTAAAAATTTCTTATAAATATTTATGATGATGATGTTTATACAATTGCATACACCTCTATATACATGGTTTCTTTCCATAGTACTTACCCACATCCTCGGATGTGGGCTGTATTTTCTCAAAATTTAGGTTCAGGTGCTCAGTTCTAGGTTCGACAGTGATTCTTTGGGTACGCTATTCTACATCCTCTGTTATGGTGAGTCCTCATGTTCTGAGGATGTGATGTCTGATATTGGTTTCATAGAATCATTTAGATTTCATAACTGAGTATGAGTCAGTTAGGGCATGTCTCAATCGCTCGCTGGTTTTATTGATTTTCTTAGAGACTTGTCTGACTAGTACAGATGTTGGGAGTTAACTAATATGTCATATTTTATTATCTTTCTGAAATTCTTTTATTCTTGAAAGACAATTACATTATTGATATTTAAGGGTTATTTATGGAAACCCCATTGATTTGTGTTGAACTGAATGAAAATGGCTCAAAGGGTTAGCTTGGGACTATCTGTAGCCTCAAGCACCGTGTGACGCTTTGGGACACATTTTTTGGGGCATTACACACTTGGTATCAGAGCCTAAGGTTTTAAGGTGTCCTAGGGAGTCTAACAAGCCAAGTTAAGTAGAGTCTTGATCAACGGTGTGTAGCACGCCACATCTATGAGCAAGAGGCTACAAAATGTTTTAGGAAAAAGTGTTATTCTTTCTTTCAGAAGTCTATCATGCTTAAAGTGTCTCTCTCTACTATTGATTCGTGCTCTCCTCTTTCAGAAATATGCCTCCACGTCGAGCGAGAAAAAATAATGATGGTCAGAAACCTCAACTCGCTGACCCATTGAATGAAAATGTGTCTTATGTTGAATTTTGGGCAGCCTTTTAAGTGCTGGCCCAAGATGTTACTACAAATATTCAGGCTAACCCGGCCCCGGATCCATAGCAGCAGGGAGGTGATTCAGCTACTGCCAGGATCCGTGACTTCATATGAATGAATCAGCCAGAATTCTATGGGTCCAAGTCTAATGAGGATCCACGGTTGTTTTAAGAGGAGGTGCGGAAGATTACTCAGGTAATATATGTATCTGAGGAACATAGTGTGGAGTAGGCTACGTATAGGTTGAAAGACCTTGCTTATGAATAGGTTGTTGCTTGGAGGAAAGGTAGAGGTGAGAGAGCTATCCCTACAACTTGGCAAGAGTTCCAGGAAACATTCTTGGATAAGTTTTCCCTGTTGGAGATGAGGGTGGCGAAGGTGAAAGAGTTTATGAACCTGCGATAGGGCTCTATGATAGTTAGGAAGTACTTTCTAAAGTTCAATCAGTTGGCCAAGTATGCTCCTGACTTAGTGGCTGATAATCGGGCTAGTATGAGTAAGTTTGTGACTGGAGTGTCTTGTTATGTGGTTAAGAAGTATAGGTCTGCTATGCTGAATAGTGAGATGAATCTTTCTAGGCTGATGACTCATGCCTAACAGATTAAGGCAGATAAAATCAAGGAGAGAGATAGAATAAGAGGGAAAAAAAGAGCTAGCTCCGAGTAGCACGGACAGGGTCAGACTAGATCGCAGGGCGGGAGTTGCCCTCAGTATCAGGATTGTTCGTCTATGCCAGCACTGTCATTTTCTAGTGCTCGCATGCCTAGAGGTAGTCAGGAGCAAGGTAGCAGGTCATATGCATCCAGGTCCCAGTACAGTGCTGGCAGTAAGCCAAATCATCCCCTGTGTCCTAAGTATGGTAGAGCTTATTCAGGTGAGTGTTTGGGTGATAAGAAGGGTTGTTTCCGGTGTGGTGACATAGGTCACAGAGTTAGAGATTGTCCACAAGATGGACAAGGGTGTCGTGACTATCGCCCTCAGACCTTGACTCAGACTGTTAGTGCTCCAGTTCCAGTGACTCACCCAGCCTCAGATCAGGGCGCCTCTTTTAGCAATGCTGGCGGGCAGCGCCAGAATAGATTCTATGCTTTACCATCCCACCAGGAACAGGAGGGCTCTCCCGATGTAGTTACTGGTATGCTTCACATATTTCAGTTTGATATGTATGCTTTGTTGGATCCTGGATCCAGTTTCTCATATGTTACACCTTTGATTGCTATGAATTTTGAAATGAGTCATAAGGTTATTCCTGATCCTATCCTAGTTTCTACCCTAGTGGGTTATTTGATTGTTGCCTAGAAAGTGTATAAAAAGTGTCATGTTACCATTCTTTATAGAGTCTTCTTGGCTGATCAGATTGAGTTAGACATGGTAGATTTTAATGTGATTCTAGGTATTGACTGGCTGTATTCTTCTTATGCCTCTATTGATTGTCAGACCCAAGTGGTCAAGTTTCATTTTTCGGGTGCATCCATGTTTGAATGGTTTGGGAATTCTATGTCACCCAAGAGTTATTTTATCTCTTATCTCAAAGATAAAAAGCTTATTTCTAAGGGGTGTATTTACTATTTGATTGGAGTCAAAGACACTAAGGCTGAGACTCTAACTCTCCAGTCTGTTAACGTCGTCAATGAGTTTTCTGATGTCTTTTCGAATGATCTCCCAGGGATACCTCCTGATAGAGAGATACAGTTTGGGATTGATCTTTTTCCCGATACTAAGCCCATTTCTATTCCTCCTTATCGTATGGCCCCTGTAGAACATAAGGAGTTGAAAGAGCAACTCAAAGATCTACTAAATAAGGGTTTCATAAGGCCCAGTGTTTCTCCTTGGGGTGATCCTGTGTTGTTTGTGAGAAAGAAAGATGGCTCTTTACATATGTGCATTGATTACCGCCAGCTGAATAAAGTCACCATCAAAAATAAGTACCCCCTTCCGAGAATAGATGATTTGTTGACCAATTGCAAGGTACAAGTTATTTCTCAATGATAGACCTTCATTCCGGCTATCATCAACTCAAAGTTAGTGAGTGTGACATTTTGAAAACCATTTTCCAAACTCGTTATGGCTATTTTGAGTTTCTTGTTATGTCTTTTGGATTAACTAATGCCCCAACATCTTTCATGGACCTCATGAATCGAGTGTTCAAACCATATCTAGATATGTTTGTTATAGTGTTCATCGATGATATATTGGTGTACTCCCATAGTGAGGATGAACATTCTAATCATCTCCAAACTATCTTGCAAACCCTTAGAGATCATAAGTTGTTTGCCAAATTCAATAAGTGTGAGTTTTGGCTAAGGTCAGTTGCTTTTCTGGTTCATATCATATCTTCCGAGGGTATTAGAGTTGATCCCTAAAAGATCGAAGCTGTTAGAAATTGTCCTAGACCTATGTCTCTGACTGATATCCAAAGTTTCTTGGGTTTAGCTGGCTATTACCGCCGTTTTGTTGAGGGTTTCTCCTCTATAACGTCTCCTATGACTTGGTTGCCTCAAAAGAAAGTGAAGTTCTTATGGTCTGAATCTTGTGAGAATAGCTTTCAGGAGTTGAAGACTCAACTCACTTCAGCCCCTGTTTTGACTTTGCCGGATGGTGTTGATGGTCTTGTGGTGTACTGTTATTCTTCAAGAGTTGGGTTGGGCTGCGTATTGATGCAGAAGGGTAAGGTGATAGCTTATGCTTCTAGATAGTTGAAACCCCATGAGAAAAATTAACCCACCCATGACCCTGAGTTGGCTGCTATTGTGTTTTCTTTGAAAATCTGGAGACACTATTTGTATGGTATCCATGTTAATGTTTTCACTGATCATAAGAGTCTGCAGTATGTCTTTATCGAGAGAGAATTGAATCTTAGGCAGAGACGATGGTTAGAATTGTTAAAGGACTAAGATATGAGTATGTTGTACTATCTGTGCAAGGCCAATGTTATGGCGGATGCCCTAAGTAGAGTGTCCATGGGTAGTGTTTCGCCTGTCGTAGAAGGTAAGAAAGAGTTGGCTCATGATGTACATCATTTGGCTAGATTGGGGGTTAGGTTGTTTAACTCTGCTGAAGGTAGTATAGGGGTTCAGAGTAGTTCTGAATCCTTCTTAGTTTCGGAAATGAAGGAAAAGCAATACTTAGATGCTAGTTTGGTCAGACAGAAGGAGTCAGTCAAGGATCAAAAAGTAGAGGTTTTCTCCCAAGGGGGAGATGGTCTGTTGAGATTGCAGGGTAGATTATGTGTCCCTAATATTGATGATCTGAGACAAAGGATTATGGCTGAAGTGCACGGGGCACGATATTCTATTCATCCTGGTGCCACCAAGATGTACCAAGACTTGCGGGAAATCTATTGGTGGAGTGGCATGAAGAAAGATATAGCAGCATTTGTAGCTAAGTGTGTAACATGCCAACAAGTTAAGGTTGAACACCAATGACCTGGTGGTATGATACAAGAGTTTAGTATTCCTACCTGGAAGTGGGAAGAGATAAATATGGACTTCGTGATTGGTTTACCTCCTTCCCGATGCCATCATGATTCCATTTAGGTTGTCGTTGATAGGTTGACTAAGTTTTCTCATTTCTTACCTGTTCACACTTCATATACTGCTGAGTATTATGCTAGATTGTATATCCGAGAGCTAGTCAGACTGTATGGATTTCCCTTAGTACCCAAGTGCTTTTGAGTTCTTCTTTGCATCCGCAGAACGATGGTCAGGCTGAGCGGACCATCCAGACCTTAGAGGATATGTTGAGAGCTTGTGCACTTGACTTTAAGGGAAGTTGGGATGATCACTAACTGTTGATAGAGTTTGCTTACAATAACAGTTTCCACTCTAGTATTGGCATGGCTCCATTTGAAGCCTTGTATAAGAGGAAAAGTAGATGACCCATAGGTTGGTTCGAGGTGGGTGAAGCGGCTGTGAGTGGTCCTGATTTAGGATTTGAGGCTATGGAAAAAGTTAAGTTAATTAGGGAAAGGTTAAAAACTGCGCAGAGTCGTCAGAAGTCATATGCGGATCTTAGAAGGAGAGACCTTAAGTTTGAAGTTGGTGACCTCGTGTATCTGAAAATTTCACCCATAAGGGGGGGGTGAAGAGATTGAGAAAGAAGTGGAAGCTTAGTCCCCGTTATGTTGGTTCTTACAAAATTCTTAGCCCTCTTGGTAAGGTAGCTTATGAGGTCGAGTTGCCTTCCGAGTTGTCCTATGTTCATCCAATATTCCATGTGTCCATGATTAGAAAGCATATTAGCGATGTTGTGGTAGTGGATTCCTCTGTGAGTGCTGGCATTCCAGAAAATCTTTCATTTAATGAGATTCTTGTTGAGATTCTTGATTTCAGTGGCCGAAGACTAAGGACCAAAGAAGTTCCCTTGGTCAAGGTGTTGTGGCGAAACCAATTTGTTGATGGTGCATCTTGGGAAGCTGAGGCGGATATGCAATCCAAGTACCCGCAACTATTTTCCGCGAACTCCAATCAAGCCGAAGGTACCGTTCTTTCCTAAATCATGCACTTTAGATAAAAGTTGTAGCAGTTCAGCTGTCATTTATTATGTGTTCAGCTGTCATTTATTATGTGTTCAGCTGTAGTTTCTTGAATTTATGCATTCTATGTTGCATTCGGAGTGAGAAACAATGTGGTGATGAGTCTAACGAATGGTTTCAGCTATATACTCTATTCCTTATATAATCTTGGCATGTCTAGCATCATTCGAGGACGAATGTTTCCAGGGGGGATGATGTAATATCCCGAGAAATTTTTTATTGAAATTTTGTGCGTAATCATGTTGGGTTCTATCTTCTATAATGAATTATTAATTTTCCGTGTGGAATGTCTTAGATTATGACCCACTTCGTAGATGATCGAATAATATTTCCAACGATATGTGGATCATCCAAAACAGACACCCGAGCGACGAGTTAGGAACATTCCGATCGAATCATGAATAGTAGTGAACAGTAAAACGTGCAGGAAAAAGTACTGAGGCCTGGCGTATTTTTGCTCCAACTTTAAATGATTATAAATCCTTGTACATAATGATCTAGGTGATCTACTATATATCAACAGAAATATCTGCGAGTCCTCTTTCCAATGAAATTGGTTTCATCTAATTTGTCTATCGGAGCAAAGAGTTATGGTCGATCTACTTCAGCCTATAAAAAGCAAATTTTTGGGTAAATTTCAAATGATCATAACTCCTCGTACACAATAATCTGGGTGAGATACTATATATCAATGGAAATATATGATATTTCTATTTCTAATGAAATTGGTTTCATCCAATTTGGATATCGGAGTAAAACGTTATGGTTGATCTACTTCAGACTATCAAAACAGTCCACCAAAGGACAGATTTGAGAATTATTTGATTTTTAGGGGCGATTGGGTCATTCCCCTTGCCCAAAATCCGTCCAAACCCTATATTAAAGCCTATTAGAAGCATTATATGTTATATTTCATCAAATTCCCTCAAAAAGAAAACCCTAAGCTCCTACATCCAACTTCAAGAACCTCCAAAGTTCACCATTAATTCTGCAAATTTATTCAAGATTCCAAGTTCCTAGTTCAAGAACTCCAAAAACTTTATTCAAGATTACAAGTTCCTAGTTCAAGAACTTCAAAAACCATCATTCAAAGGCACGATTAACATCTCAAAAATGAGTATTGAGCTAAAGTTCATCATTCAAGGTATGTGTGGTTTTTCAACAAGAATTCTCTTTCGTTCTTGTGTCCAAAGGTAATTTTCTTTACAAAGGCATGATTTTTATTTTATTTTTACGTATTTGAAGCATGAACTCATATCTTATGATGATTATTATGTAATCTTGATGTTTATGATTTTGAAAGATGAATTTAGATGTGTGGAGATATAAATCATGAATCTTGAATGATATTTATCATGATTTTAATATTTGGGTCGTGAATCCACATTGAAAATTGTGTTTTTTAGAGAAAGTGTGTGTTATAAGCACATTGATGTTGAATATTTGAGATATTTTGAATGACTTGAACTTTTGGTCTTAATGGAGTTGTTTTGAACTCGAGTGTGAAATAAAACCACAACGTGGTTGATTTTGATAGATGGGTAGTATGATGGCTCCTGATGTATATTTATATATTACTGAAATTATTTTGTTGTGGATTGTCTTTGAAATAATCTGAGCTAAGTCCGGGAGAAATCTTTACCACCAAGTTGGAGGTATAAAGTGACCTTACTTTCCTTGAACTATGTTCCCCCGTAGGACGTGAGACTAAGGCTGATTTATATATTGATCACTAGTATTTTTGGATTGATATTGGAAGTCCTACTCTAATGGCAAGGATAGGACGGCTCTCCCCAACGTGGGTTGGATGTTGAACTCCATGTGGCTCGCATGGTTTATGTCAGTTATAGGATCTCCCAGTGTGTGTATGTTTCCTTGTGTCTATGGTGAATGGTGAAGTGATTTGAAAGTGGAATTGTGAAAGTTATTCTTTCGAAAGATTTAAATGATATTTACATTATGAGAATTGATATTCTTGATGAACTGAAAGTGATTGACAAATTATATGATGACTCATATGTGTTATTATACTTATTTCATCCTCTCATGATTATGATGATTTTCTTCGGGCTATGTGATTCTTTCATACATCCTGCATATTAATATTTATGATGATGATGTTTGTACAACTGCATACACCGCTATATACTTGGTTCCTTTCTATGGTACTGACCCACATCTTCGGATGTGGGCTGCATTTTCTCAAAATGTAGGTTCAGGTGCTCAGTTCCAGGTTCAACAGTGATTCTTAGGGCACGCTGTTCTACATCCTCTGTTGTGGTGAGTCCTCATATTCCAAGGATGTGATGTCTGATTTGGTTTCACGAAATCGTGTACATTTGATAATTGAGTACGAGTCTATTGGGGCATGTCTCAATGGCTCGCTAGTTTTATTGATTTTCTTAGAGGCTTGTCAGACTAGTATAGATGTTGGGAGTTGACTAATAAGTCGTATTTTTTTATCTTTCTGAAATTCTTTTATTCTTGGACGATGATTACTCTGTTGATATTTGAGGGTTATTTATGGAAACCCCATTGATTTGTGTTAAACTATATGAAAATGGCTCAAAGGGTTAGCTTGGGGCTACTCGTAGCCTCAAGCACCTTGTGATGCTCTGGAACCCGTTTTCCAGGGCATTACAGAAATCTTCTAACATTCTTGGGAAAAACTTTCAAGCTATGAAAAGTACGGATAGTAAAATACCTCCCCTCAAGAACATTCATCCTCGAATAAGACTGAGAGTGAGGGTAAGAACATAAACTGACATACATACCGAACTTGAATAACTGAAACATGATCTCATGACTGACATGACTGAAGTTCTAAATATAACATACTGAACATGCATATCTGATACATGACTAATAAGCTGAATACATGCATACCTGATGCATGACTAACAATTGACTCATAAATACATAACTGAATATTCTGATGAACTGAATTTCCTGCAGTGAGAATGCATGTCTGATGCGTAATAACATGACTGACCTGATATATAAATGCATGACTGAATATGCAAGGGTACTTAGTACCAATTTTGTAATGGGGATCTGAGTATGAACTGAATTCTAACTTTATAATGAACACTGAACATTAAACTAAGAAGACTAAGATGAATTGTTATCTTAACCGGAAATGCTAATGAATCTAAAATTTTCTTACTAAACATGCACGAGTGGAAAAAGGAGAACCTAAGTGAGTTTGGTCTGATACGTGACGTACGAACTAAAAATCATGAATGGAACTAAACCTCTAAAACTTGGCCCAAAGCTGAGGTTGGGACCTTGAGTATCAACTTATGAATATCCCCTACTCTAAAATGGATTCTTTATTCAAAGAGATACTTTATTTAAAGCATGAGAATGTTAAGGAAATAATGGGGTATTTCCCCCTAGGGACACTATGCCCTTCTAAGAATGCTCACCCTACTAAGATACTGGGGTGATGTACAGGGCATCCAAGGACTAATTCATGACTGAATAACTCATGCTGAAAATCTTAAGCTAAAATGAGAGCAAGAGGTCTAGCAATGCATATCATGAGTATGAAGAACCAGTAACGTACCCAAATCTATACCAGGAGATTTCTCTTTATCATGGCGAGTCTGAAGAGCATAACACCGATTACGATGCTGACCACTAGTGGTACGGGAAGTGACGCCCTACTGGCGTAAATCTTTTTCGTTCTTAGCCCTTACTCTATATTCCCATATCTTTTGGCCTGGCTTACTACATCCATAACATACCTCATTTCCTGCTCTACATACACCTAGCTGATTCTTACCACTCTTTTCATAAAGTGGATTGGTAAGACTCCTATACTTACTACCCTGTGCCTCAGATCTTGGTGACCCATCACGATTGTCATTCCCAAACTTGGATACTAGTGCACTAGCTGAAGATGGAGTTGGGACTGAAAGCTTATGACTATACTGAGAACGGCTACCACACCTTACTTAGTCTGAGCAAAGCTTAAACTACCTATCATGTCCTTCTTATTTTGTTTTTCCTTTATCTTAAAATTTTGCTCTTTTATCTACTAAACATGGGTCATAAGTCTGTCTAACATGCTATAGTCTGAAAGCCTCTAAACTATCTGAAAAAGGAGTTGATAGGACATGTCCCCAACTAACTTTGACTACTAAAATAAACTGAAAACTAAATTAGTAATAAAATCATCATGTCCTCTAAGGAAATGAGTCACTTCTAACTCTGATCGCTGAACTGGATGCTACTGGTTCTCTAGAACTTATGCTTCTAAACCTATAGTATAAAACACCATAGTGTAAATGTGTCAGTACTTTGAATATACTGGTAGGAAATTGTGGATGGTTGAATACAATAGGTTCATATGTATGAAAAATACGGACTGACTGACTAATATGAACGTGAGAATACATGCATCCATACATAACTGTAACTGATATTGCGTTAGGACTGAATACTGAGTTCTAACTACTGAGTCTACTAATTTTGACATTTTAGTCACTGATGAGTAAGAATGACTGATACTGTATTTTTGAATACTGAGGGGTTGATACTATGTTATTGATACACGAATAACTAGTTTTTACAGTTCTGATTATGAATAACTGATTTTACTGTATCTGATAGTCCTGAATATAAATACTAAAAACACGAGTTTGAATAACTGATATAACTGATAACATAAGTTCTGAGAACTGATATTACTGATAACATGAGTGACTGTATATAATAGGCCTAAATCTGGTGGAACTAGCTGAGTTTCATAATGTATCTGAATGGACTGTATTTGATAATCCAGAAATCTGAAGAACAATCTAAGTTCTTTTCCAGAGATTGATTGACTTTGTCTGACAATACTAATTCTGTAACATAAAACTTTGGGAAATATTCATCTAACTGACGTGCCCCTGGTAAGCCTGATTGGTAACTCTAGTGAGAATGATGGGAACCCTCATAGAGCAAGTAACTTTAGTTTGAATGATAGGGACCGTCATATAGCAGGTTAGGCCACCTCATCTACCCTCATATAATAGGCTATGATGTCTCAACGTACGCTGGCTATGTAGTTCTGGAATGCAAGGATGACTTCTAAGAATCCACTCTCAAAATAATAGGTGAGTTCTTATCTTTGTGCTCACTCGCTGCTAACTCCTACTCCCATCTTAAAGACACTGGACTTATCAATAGATCTAAATTGATACTAGTGGTATTTTTAGCGAAGCTAAACTAAATTGAATTTGTTGAGTTCTGTTGATTGATGAAATGTACTGACTTTTGAGGATTTACTGATAATACTGAAGCTACTGATATTGACTAGGAATACTAAGGTTATTGAGATTACTAAGTAAGAAGAAAACTTAGATTACTGTCTGAGTCACATGACTGACTGAGTTCTATGAATCATAGCTTGACTTAGAATATCTGATAAACATGACATGGGTCTAGCCATAGCTAAATTGTCAGGTACAAGTACCTCCAAGACTGGATAGAAAAAAACTAACATAGTATGACTTACGTGAACACATGACCAACAACATAATTTATAATTCATATATTGATGCACTTCATCAAATATGTGATATGCATAAGCTTGTACATACATGGAGATTTTATGATATCATACTAGTTAGGCATTGTTCCTTCATCTAGGCATTTAATCATACACATGGTAGGCATAATAAATGTAGACAACATTATACAACAATCAAACATCATGATTCATATCTAATTTCATCATCCTAGGGTTTAATCATAGGTTCACATGAATATATATCTATACAAATCAATTCCACATAACATTAATCATCCAATATGGATTTCAATTTAACTAATCATTCTCAACATAAATAAAATAAACCAACATGAAGTTCATTAAGAAAATCTAAAATCTTGACTTTAGAAAAGAGATTCTTAGGCTTCATTGAAGAAATAAGTCCATAAATGAACACTATGCATACCTTAGCTTGTGATTCTATGAATATTGACAAAGAAATTCTTGAAATTTGATGGTGAATTCTACTAGAATTGAACCTTCTATGAAAACCCTAGGGTTTATTCTTGAGAATTTTTTAGAGTAATTGAGTATAAGTTGCTGAATTATAGCCAAACCTCATGTTATAAGGCTTATATATGGTGGTAAATTGACCTTTTAAACCTTAGGACACGTATTTAATTTCTAATAAAATTTTCTAATTTTCATCTTTGGCATGACGCGCCACTATCGCGCCAAGTCACTAGAAAGCAACAAATGGGAAAATGCACGGTGGCGCAACACGGAGCTATTACGTTGTCACCTTGTCTACGACCTGGAAGTTTTTTTCAATGCACCACTATCGAGGATCAACACTAGAAATAGACAATTTCTATTTAATCTATCTCCGCGATGCGCTGAAGGCTCAAGTGATGCACTGTACCACTAAAAAGGCTCTAACACTTCGCCCGGGTGTCGGATTGGGCGAATTTGGTATCGATGGAATACTTATTGAATTTCACACATGACAAAAATTTCAATTCTTAAAAATACATCAATTCATATTTCAAAGAAAGCTTCTAACATTCTTGGAAAAAAAATTCAAGCTAGGAAAAGTACTAGTATTACAATACCTCTCCCTTGAGAACATTCTTCCTCGAATGAGACTGAGAGTGAGAAGAAGAACATGAACTGACATACATACTGAACATGAATAACTAAAACATTATCTCATGACTGAAAAGACACAAGTTCTGAATATAACATACTGAACATGCATATCTGATGCATGTCTAATAAGCTAAATTCATGCATACCTGGTGCATGACTAATAATTGACTCATAAATATGTAACTGAATATTTTGATGAACTGAATTTCCTGGAGTGAGAATGCATGTCTGATGCATAATTATATGACTAAACTAATATATGAATGCATGATTGAATATGCAAGGGTACTTAGTACCAACTTTGTAATGGGGATCTGAGTATGAACTGAATACCAACTTTATAGTGAACACTGAACATGAAACTGAGTAAGACTAAGGAGGACTGTTATCTTAACCAAAAATGCGAATGAATCTGATATCATCTTACTAAACATGCATGAGAAGAAATAGGAGAACGTAACTGAGTTTGGTCGGATACATGACATACGAACTGAAAATCATGAACAAAACTAAGCCTCTAAATACTTGGCCCAAAGCTGAGGTGGCCTTGAGTGTCAACTTTTGAATACCCTCTACTCTAAAATGGATTCTTTATTCAAAGAGAAACTTTATTTAAGGCATGAGAATATTGAGGAAATAATAGGGTATCTCCCCCTAGGGACACTATGTCCCTCTAAGAATGCTCACCTTACTGAGATACTTGGGTGATACACAAGGCATCCACGAACTGATTCATGACTACATAACTCATGCTAAAAATCTTAAGCTAAATTGAGAGAAAGAGGTCTATCAATGTATATCATGAGTATGAAGAACCTATAACGTACCCGAAACTATGCCGGGGGAATTTTCTTGATCATGGAGAGTCTGAAGAGCATAAAACTTATTCTGATGCTGATCACTAGTGATTCCCTACTGGTGTAAATATTTTCCCTTCTAAACCTTTACTCTACATTCCCATTTCCTGTGGCCTAGCTTACCATATCTATAACATAACCCACTGTTTACTCTACATACACCTTGCTGATTCTTACTACTCTTTTTGAAAAGCGGATAGGTAAGACTCCTATTCTCACTACCCTGAGCCTCAGATCCAGGTGACCCATCATGATTTTCATTCCCAAACTTGGGTACTGGTGCACTAGATGAAGATGGAGCTGGGACTGAAAGCTTATGACTATTCTGAGAACGGCTACCTTATCAGACTTAGGCTGAGCAAAGCTGAAACTACCTATCCTCTCCCTCTTATTCTACTTTTTCTTTATCTTAATCTTTTTTTATTTTATCTACTGAGCATGGGTCATAAGTCTTGCTAAAGTCATGTCTCTATTCAGCATAGCAGATCTACACTCATTAACCACGCGATCATTCACCCCTGACATAAACTGACTCATCTTAGTCCTACTGTCTGCAACCACATGAGGGGAATATCTAGCTAATTGAGTAAACTTAAGAGAATACTCTTTCACCGTCATGGTTCCCTGCCTAAGGTTGATGAATTCTAACACCTTAGCTTCTCTCAGCTCTAGGGGAAAGAACATCTCTAAGAATGCAGTAACAAAATCATCCCATTCTATAGGTCCTGCATTATCTTCCCTTTTTGACCTCCACTGCTTGAACCAAGTATCATCCACATCCTACAAATTATATACAACTAGCTCATCACTCTCAATAGTGGTCACCACCATGATGTCAGTCACCTTCTGAGCCTGATCTAGGAATTCCTGAGGGTTCTCATCTGACTTAACCTAAGAAAGGATGGAGGGTTTATTCGGGTGAAGTCCTGAATCCTAGCTGCTACCTAAATTTGCCACTGGGTTGGCCAAAATGACAGCTGGTCATTCATTATAATTAGTAACTAACAGAGAAAGAATAGTGAATATGGCCCTGAACTCCACATGACAAACCTGATCGCCTAAAGGTTCTTCGGTCTTAGGGGCTTACTAATATCTATTTCTTCTTTTAGGATGCATGTTCTATAAAAAAATGGGAGAAATAAATTAGACAGGGTGATTGACTTGAGATTATGCTTACTGGAATGACATGAATACTGAAAGAAGGGAAACTGTTCCTAAAACACCTCATAGCCTCCTGCACATAAGTGTGGTGCATAACACACGCATGTACAAGACTCTACTAGATGCGGCTTTTCAGATTTTTTAGGACACTATTGAACTATAGGCTCTTATTCCAAGTTCGTCACACCCCAAATCTAGTACCCAAAATGCTACACGATGCTCATGACCCCGAATGACCACAAGCTAAGCCATGACTATTATCTGTACCTATATAGTACATAACATATCATAAAATGCAGAAACATAAACCGAATGGCCATAACGTTCGATACTGAATGAACATCTGATTAAAAATGTCTGAAAATGGTATAATCATACCAAAGTAAATCTGAAATAACTGTCTAACATGCTATAGTCTGTAAGCCTCTAAACTGTCTAAATAAGGAGTTGATGAGATATGTCCCCAACTAACTTTGACTAGTGAAATAAACTAAAAACTAAATTAGTAATGATATCATTATGTCCTCATAGGATGAGGACTCACAGCTAACTCTTATCGCTTAACTAGGATGCTACTGGTTCTCCGTAGCTCATGCTTCTAAACCTATAGTATAAGACATCATAGTGCAAATGCGTCAGTACTTTTGATGTACTAGTATACAAGTGAGGTAGTCTGAATACAATAGGTTCATATACATGAACAATACTAACTGACTGACAAATATGAACGTGAGAACATACGTGCATACATAACTATAACTAAGATCATTTTCGGATTGAATACTAAGTTCTGAATACTAATTCTACTGATTTTAACATCTGAGTCACTGATGAGTGAGAAAGATTGATACAGTATTACTGAATACTGGGGGGCTGATAATATGTTATTGATACATGAATAACTAGTTCTTACAGTTCTGATTATGAATAACTGGTCTGGTCGACTGTATCCGACAGTCTTGAAGCTGAATGCTACTAATATGATTTTGGATAACTCACATAACTGATAACGTGAGTTATGAGAACTAATATAACTAATAACATGAGTAATTGTATCCGACAGTCCTGAATCTGATGGAACTAGCTTAGTTCCATACTATATCTGAATTGATTATATCTTATAGTCCTAAAATCATAAGAACTATCTGAGTTCTTTTACTGATACTGATTGACTATGTGTGATAGTCCTTATTCTGTATCATGAAACTGTGGAAAGTGGTTATCTAACCTACATTCCCCTGGTACGCAATTATGGCTTAGTTGGGATCTAATTTTTAACCGAAATTTGAAGGGCATCAATACCGCGCCCCTGGTAAGAACAATCTATTAGTAACCCTCATATAAAAGGTAACTCTAGTAAGAACGGTGGGAACCCTCACTTAGTAGGTTAGGCCACCTCATCTACCCTTATACAATGGGATATAATGTTTCAACCTACGTTGGCTACGTAGTTCTAGAATACAAGGATGACTTCTAATATTCACACCCTCTAAATAATAGGTAAGTTCCCATCCTTGGGCTCACTAGGTGCTAACTTCTACTCCTATCTGAAAGACACTAGATTTATTAATTGAGCTGAACTAATACTAGTGGTATTTTTTAGCTGAGCTAAACTAAACTAAATTTACTGAGTTCCGTCGGCTTACGAAATTTACTATGTTCTGAAGACTGACTGATAATATTGAAGTTGCTGAGATTGACTGGGAATACTGACGTAATTGAGATTACTGAGTACTGAGATCACTGAGATTATGAACTACTGAGGTTATTGAGATTTCTGAGATATCTTGGTTTTCCTCAGTCACATGACTGGCTGAGGTGTATGAATCATAGCTTTACTGAGAATATCTTGAAAACATGATATGGCTCTAGGCATATAGCTAAATTGTTGGGTACAAGTACCCCTAGGACTCGATGGAAAGAAACTAACGTAGGATAATTTACGCAAACACATAACCAACAACACAATTCATAATTTATATATTGAAGAACTTCATCAAACATGTGATATGTATAAGCTTGTACATACATGGGGATTTTGTGATATCATACTAGTTGGGCATTGTTCCTACATCTAAGCATTTAATCATACACATGGTGGGCATAATATATGTATACAACATTATACGACAATCAAACATCATGATTCATATCTAATCCCATCATCCTAGGGTTTAATCATAGGTTCACACGAATATACATCTATAAAAATCAATTCCACATAACATTAATAACCCAGCATAGATTTGTATTTAATTGATCATTCTTAACATAAACAAAATAAACCCAACATGAAGTTCACAAATAAAATCTAAAATCTTGACTTTAGAAAAGAGATTTGTGGGCTTCATGGACAAAAGGAGCCCATCAATGAACACTATGCATACCTTAGCTTGTGATTCTATGAAGATTGACAAAGAGGTTCTTGAAATTTGATGGTGTATTCCCTTGGAATTGAACCTTCTATGAAAACCTTAGGGCTTATTCTTGAGAGTTTTTGAGAGTAATTGAGTATAAGTTGTTGATTTATGGCAAAATATCATATTGTAAGGCTTATACAGGATGGGAAATTGACCTTTTTAACCCTAGGACATGTATTTAATTTTTGAGAAAATTTCCCAATTTTCATCCTTGGCGTGACGCGCCACTATAGCGCCAAGTAACTGGAAATTGACAAATAGAAAATTGCACAGTGGGGCGACACGAAGCTATCGCATTACCATCTTGTCAACGACCTAAAAGTTTGGCGCGACGTGCCACTATAGTGGAGCAACACTGGAAATAGACAATTGCCATTTGAGCTATCTCTGCGATGCTCTGAAGGCTCAGGTCATACATTGTATCACTAAAAGTGCTCTAACTCTTTTCCCGGGTGTCGGATTTGAGAAAATTTGGTATCGATGGGAAGCTTATTTAATTTCCCACATAAAAAAAAGTGAAAATCTTAAAAATACCATATTTAAAAAAGTGGATTAATATTTCAAAGAATTATTCTAACATTCTTGGAAAAAATTCATGCTAGGAAAAGCACGAGTATTATTATATCTCCCCTTTAGAACATTCACCTCGAATGAAACTGCGAGTAAGGGGAAGAACATAAACTAATGTACATAATAAACATGAGTAACTAAAACATGATATCATGACTGACATGACTGAAGATCTGAATATAACATACTGAACATACATATCTAATGCATGACAAATAAGTTGAATTCATGCATACCTGATGCATGACTAATAATTGACTCATAAATACATGAATGAATATTCTAATGAATAGAATTTTCTGCAGCGAGAATGTATGTCTGATGCATAGTTATATGACTGAACTGATATATGAATGTATGACTAAATATGCAAGGGTACTTAGTACCAAGTTTTTAATAGGGATCTAAGCATGAACTGAATACCAAGTTTATAATGAACACAGAGCATGAAACTGTGTATGACTAAGGAGAACTATTATATTAATTGAAAATGCTAATAAATCTGAGATCGTCTAAATAAATATGCATTAAAAATTCATCCCAGAGTCGCCCCCCGACCGGAACATACATGAGCAGAAATAGGATAACCTAACTAAGTCTGGTCTGATACGTGACATACCAACTGAACATCATGAACGAAAATGAGCCTCTGAATACTTGGGCCAAAGCTGAGGTTGGGACCTTGAGGGTCAACTTATGAATACCCTCTACTCTAAACTGCATTCTTTATGTGAAGATAAACTATATTTAAGGAATGTGAATGTTGAGGAATTAATAGGGCATCTCCTTCTTTAGACACTAAGTCCCTTTAAGAATGCTCACCCTACTGATATACTGGGTGATGCACAGGGTATCCATGGACTGATTCATGACTGTATACCTCATGCTGAAAATCTTAAGCTAAAATAAAAGAAACAGGTCTAGAAATGCATATTATGAGTATGAAGAACCAATAACATTGCCGAATCTATGAAGGGGAAATTTTATTGATCATGACAAGTCTATATATCATAAAACCTGTTCTGACACTGACCACTACTAGTACTGGAAGTGATGCCCTACTGGCATAAATCTTTTCCATTCTGAGACCTTAGTCTATATTCCCGTAGCCTGTGGCCTGGCTTATCACATCCATAACATACCTCACTGCCTACTCTACATACACATAGGTGATTCTTACTACAGTTTTAACAGAGCGGATAGGTAAGACTACTGTTCTCACTACCCTGAGCCTCAGATCCTGGCGACCCATCACGACTATCATTCTGGAACTTGGGTACTGGTGCACTAGCTAAAGATAGAGCTGGGATTGAAAGCTTATGACTATACTAAGAACGGCTACCACTCCCGTACTTAGGCTGCGCAAAGCTAAAATTACCTGTCATCACCCCCTTATTCTATATTTCCTTTATCTTAATCTTTTGCTCTTCTATCTGCTGAACATGGTTCATAAGTCTGGCTAAAGTCATATAACTATTCAGCATGGAGGATCTACATTAATTATCCATGCTATCATTCACCCCTGACAAAAACTTACTCATCTTGGCCTTAAGTGTCTGTAACCACATGAGTGGCATATCTGGCTAATTGAGTAAACTTAAGAGAATACTCTTTCATCGTCATGGTGCCCTTCCTGAGGTTGATGAATTCTAGCACCTTATCTTCTCTCAAGTCTAGGGGAAAGAACATCTCTAATAATGCAATGACAAAAGCATCCCATTCTATAGGTACAAAATTATCTGTCCTTTCTGACTTTCACTACTTAAACCAAGTATGAGCCACATCCTGCAACTAATATATAGGTAGCTCAGCACTCTCAATAGTAGTCACCTCCATGATTTTAGTCGCCTTCTAAACCTGATCTAGGAATTCCTGAGGGTCCTCCTTTAACTCAGACCCAAGAAAAGATGGAGGGTTTATTTGGGTGAAGTCCCGAATCTAGACGGCAGCTGAATTGGCCACTTGGTTAGCCGGACTAGTAAATGCAGCCCTGAACTCCACATGAGAAGTATGATCGCCTAAAGGTTCTTCAGTCTAAGGGGCTGACTGATTTCCATTTTGTTCTTTTAGGGGGCATGTTCTGTAAAAGAAAGGGAAAAATAGATTAGACTGGGAGATGGACTTGAGATTATGCTCACTGGCATGACATGAATACTGAAAGAAGAGAAACTATTCCTAAAACACCTCATAGACTCCTGCACATAAGTGTGGGTCACAATATACTCATGTAAAAGACTATACTAGATGGGGCTTTTCTGATGTCTTTGGATATTATTGAACCTTAGGCTCTGATAGCATGTTTGTAACTCCTCAAATCTGGTACCCAAAATGTTATACGGTGCTTATAACCCCGAAGGACCACAAGCTAACCCATGATTGATATTTGTAGCTATATACTGCATAATATACCATAGAATGCAAAAACATAAACTGAATGGCCATAAGGTTCAAAACTGAATGAACATCTGATAAACAATGTCTGAAAATGGTATAACAATACCAAAGTAAATCTGAAATAACTTTCTAACATGCTATAGTCTGAAAGCCTCTAAACTATCTGATTAAGTAGTTGATGCGACATGTCCCAAACTAACTCCGACTACTGGTTCTCGAAAGCTCATGCTTCTAAACCTATAGTATAAGACACCATAGCACAAATACGTCACTACTTTGAATATACGGGTATGCAAGTAAGGTAGGCTTAATACAATACGTTCATATGCATAAA
This sequence comes from Capsicum annuum, assembly GCF_002878395.1. Lineage (NCBI taxonomy): Eukaryota > Viridiplantae > Streptophyta > Magnoliopsida > Solanales > Solanaceae > Capsicum > Capsicum annuum. Next base: position 119,970 of record NW_025887448.1, read on the forward strand.
CAAAACTAACTGACTGACTAACATAAATATGACAATACATACATAAATATGTAACTGTAACTGAGATCATGTTAGGACAGAATACTAAGTTCCAACTACTGTGTCTACTGATTTTTTTCATCTGACTCACAGATGAGTGAGAAAGACTAATACTATATTACTGAATATTGAGGGTCTGATACTATGCTATTGATACATAAGTATATAGTTCTTACAGTTCTGATTGTGAAAAACTGATCTAGTTGACTATATCCTACTGTCCTGAAGCGGAATACTAATAACATGAGTTTGAATAACTGATATAACTGATAAAATGAGTTTTGAGAACTAATATAACTGATAACATAAGTGACTATATCTGACAGTCCTGAGTCTGATGGATCTAGTTGAGTTCTGCAATGTATTTGAACTGAATGTATCTTACAATCCTAAAATCTGAAGAACTATCTGAGTTCTTTTACTGAGGCTAATTGACTATGTACTGATTTTGTACCATGAAACTGTGGGAAGTAGTTATCTAACTGACATGCCCTTGGTATTCCATTATGGCTGAGTTGGGGTCCAATCTGTAACCCTAATTGAAAGAGCATAAATACCGCGCCACTGGTAAGGACAATCTATGAGTAACCCTTATAAAACTGGTAACTCTAGTAAGAATGGTGGGAACCCTCATATAGTAGGTTAGGCTACCTCATCTACCCTCATATAACAGGTTATGATGTCTCAACCTATGTTGGTTACATAGTTCTGGAATGCAAGGATGACTTTTATGAATCACAACCTCAAAATAACAGGTAAGTTCCCATCCTTGGGGTCACTCGATGCTAACTCCTACACGCATCTAAAAGACACTTGACTGATTAACTGAGCTAAACTGATAATAGTGGTATTTTTAGCAGAGCTAAACTAAACTGACTTTACTGAGTTTCATTGACTGATGGAATGTACTTAGTTCTGAGGAGTAACTGATAATACTGAAGTTATTGATATTGACTGGGAATACTATAGTTATTGAGATTACTGAGTACTGAGATTACTGAATTACTGAGATTTCTGAGATTTTAGGGTTTTCCTGAGTCACATGACTGACTCAGTTCTATGAAAAAAAGCTTGACTGAAAATATCTTAAAATCATGACATATCTCATGGCACACAGCAAAATTGTCAGATACAAGTACCCCCAGGACTTAATGGAAAGAAACTAACATAGCATGACTTACATGAATACATGACTAATAACATAATTCATAATTCATATGTTGAAGCACTTCATCAAACATGTGATATGCATAATCTTGTACATACATGGGGATTTCATGATATCATGCTAGTTAGGCATTGTTCCATCATCTAGGAATTTAATCATACACATGGTAGGCATAACATATGTAGACAACATTATACAACAATCAAACATCATGATTCATATCTAATTTCATCATCCTAGGGTTTAATCATAGGTTCGTATGAATATACATCTATACAAATAAATTCGACATAACAATAATCACCCAACATGGATTTGAATTTAATCGATCATTCTCAACATAAATAAAATAAACCCAACATGAAGTTCATAAAGAAAACCTAAAATCTTGACTTTAGAAAAGATATTCTTGGGCTTCATAGATGAAAGGATTCCATGAATGAACACTATGAATACCTTAGCTAATGATTCTATGAATACTGACAGAGATATTATTGAAATTTGATGGTGAATTCCCTAGGAATTGAACCTTCTATGAAAACCCTAGGGCTTGTTCTTTAGAGTTTTTGAGAGTAATTGAGTATAAGTTTCTGAATTATGGCCAAATATGGTGTTATAAGCCTTGGCAAATTGACCCTTTTAACCATACGACACGTATTTAATTTATGAGACTATTTCTCAATTTTCATCCTTGGCGCGATGCGCCACTATCGTGCTAAGTTACTGGAAGTCACAAATGGGAAATTACACGGTGGGGCGACGCGACCTTCATGTCCCCACCTTGTCTACAACCTGGAAGTTTGGCATGATATGCCACTATTGTGGAGCAACACTAAAATTAGATAATTTACATTTAAGCTATATCAGCGATGTGCTAAAGGCTCAGGTAATACACTGTATCACTAAAAAGTCTCTAACTCTTTGCCTGGGTGTCGGATTTTGGAAATTTTGGTATCGATGAAAAGCTTATTGAAATTCCCACATGAGAAAAAGTGAAAATCTTAAAAACACCACATATAAAAAAGTGGATTCATCTTTCAAAGAAAGCTTCTAACATTCTTGGAAAAAAATTTCAAGCTAGGCAAAGTACGGATATTACATTATCTCCCACTTGAGAACATTCGTCCTCTAATGAGACTGAGAGTGATGGGAATAACATAAACTAACATATGTACTGAACTTGAATAACTAAAACATGATCTCATGACTGACATGACTGATGATCTGAATATAACATATTGAACATACATATCTGATACATGACTAATAAGATGAATTCATGCATACCTAATGCATTACTACTAATTGACTCATAAATAGCTGACTTAATGTTCTGATAAACAGAATTTCCTGCAGTGAGAATGCATGTCTTATTCATAATTACATGACTGAACGGATATATGAATACATGACTGAATTTGTAAGGGTACTTAGTACCAAGTTTGTAATGGGGATCTGAGCAAGAATTGAATCCCAAGTTTATAATAAACACTGAACATAAAACTAAGTAATACTAAAAAAAACGATTATCTTACCCGAAAGCTCTAATGAATCTGAGATCTTCTTACTAAACATATATGAGCGGAAATAGGAGAACCTACGTGAGTCTGGTCTGATAGGTGACGTACGAACTGAACATCATGAATGGAACTAAGCCTGTGAATACTTGTCCCAAAGCTAAGTTTGGAACATTAAGGGTCAACTTATGAATACCCTCTACTCTAAAATGGATTCTTTATTCAAAGAGAAACTTTATTTAAGGAATTAAAACATTGAGGAAATAATGGTGTATCTCCCCCTTGGGACACTATGTCCCTCTAAGAATGCTCACCCTACTGAGATACTGAGGTGATGCGCAGGGCATCTATGGAATGATTCATGAATTAACTCATGCTGACAATATTAGGCTAAAATGAGAGCAAGAGATCTAGCAGTGCATATAGTGAGTATGAAAAACATATAACATTCCTGAATCTATTTCGGGGGAATTTTCTTCATCATGGTGAGTCTGAAGAGTATAAAACCTGTTCTGACTATAAGCACCAGTGGTATTGGAAGTGACGCCCTGCTGGCATAAATTTTTTCCCTTTTAAGCCCTTAGTCTACATTCTTGTAGCCTATGGCCTGGCTTACCACATCAATAACATACCTCACTGCCTGCTCTACATACACCTAGGAGATTCTTACCATACTTTTCTTAAAGAGGATAGGTGAGACTCCTATTCTCACTATCCTGAGCCTCAGATCTTGGCGACCCATCATGACTGTCATTTTTGAACTTGGGTACGGTCCACTAGATGAAGATAGAGCTGGGACTAAAAGCTTATGACTATACTAAGAACGGCAACCAACCCCTGACTTAGGCTGACCAAAGCTGAAACTACCTGTCTTGACCCACTTATTCTTTTTTTTCTTTATCTTAATCTTTTTCTCTTCTATCTGCTAAGCATGAGCCATAAGTCTAGCTAAAGTCATGTCACTATTCATCATGGAGGTTCTACACTTATTAACCATGCTATCATTCACCCCAGACACAAACTTACTCATTCTGGCCCTACTGTCTGCAATCACATGAGGGGCATATCTAGCTAATTGAGTAAACCTAAGAGAATGCTCTTCCACTGTCATGATTCCCTGCCTGAGGTAGATTAATTCTAACACCATAGATTCTCTTAGATCTAGGGTAAAGAACCTCTCTAAGAATGTAGTGACAAAATTATCCTGTTCTATAGGTCCTGCATTATCTGCCCTTTCTGACTTTCACTGCTTGAACCAAGTATGAGCCATATCTTGCAACTGATATAAAGCTAGCTCAGCACTCTAAACAGTAGTCATCCCTACGATGTCATTCAACTTCTGAACCTGATCTAAGAATTCTTGAAGGTCCTCATCTGACTTAGACCCAAAAAAGGATGCAGGGTTCATTCGGGTGAAGTCTCGAATCCTAGCTACAGCTAAATTGGCCACTAGTTTGGCCAGAATGACAGTTGGTCTTTAATTATGAGTAGCAGTAGACTGTGCAAGAGTAGTGAATGTGGTCCTAAACTCTGCATGAGAAATATGATAGCCCAAAGGTTCTTCGGGCTGAGGGGCTGACTGATTTTTGTTTCTTCTTTTAGAAGGCATGTTCTGTAAAAAAAATGGAGAAATGGATTAGTCTGAGAGATTGACTTGAGTTATGTTCATTGACATGATATGAATACTGAAAGAAAGGAAACTGTTCCTAAAACACCTCATAGCCTCCTGCACATAAGTGTGGTGCACAACACATTCATGAATAAGACTCTACTAGATACGTCTTTTCAGACTTCTTGGGACACTATCAAACCTTAGGCTCTGATACCAAGTTTGTAATACCCTAAACCTGGTACCCGAAATGCTACACAGTGCTCATGACCCCGAAGGACCACAAACTAACCCATGACTGATATCTGTACCTGTATACTACATAATATACCATAAAATGAGGAAACATAAACTGAATGACCTTAAGGTTGAAAACATAATAAACATCTGATAAATAATGTCTAAAATGGTATACAAATACCAAAGTATATCTAAAATAATTGTCTAATATACTATAGTCTAAAAGCCTCCAAACTGTCACATGAGTGACTGAGTTCTATGAATCATAGCATGATTGAGAATATCTTGAAAACATGACATGGCTCTAGGCACACAGCTAAATTGCCGGATATAAGTACCCCCAGGACTCGATGGAAAGAAACTGACATAGCATACCTTACGTGAACACATGACCAACAACACAATTCATAATTCATATATTGAAGCACTTCATCAACCATGTGATATGCATAAGCTTGTTCATATATAGGGATTTCATGATATCATACTAGTTTGGCATTTTTCCTTTATCTAAACATTTACTAATACACATGGTAGTCATAATATATGCAGACAACATTATACAACAATCAAACATCATGTTTCATATCTAATTTTATCATCCTAGGGTTTAATCATAGTTTCACATGAATATACGTCTATACAAATCAATTCCACATAACATTAATCATCCAACATGGATTTGGATTTAATTGATCATTCTCAACATAAACAAAATAAACCCAACATGATGTTCATAAAGAAAATCTAAAATCTTGACTTTGGAAAAGAGATTCTTTGGCTTCAAGGACGAAAGGAGTCCATGAATGAACACTATGCATACCTTATCTTCTGATTCTATGATGATTGATAGAGAGATTCTTGAAATTTGATGGTGAATCCCCTTGAAATAGAACCTTCTACGAAAATCTTAGGGCTTGTTCTTTAGATTTTTTGAGAGTTATTGAGTATAAGTTGTTGAATTATGGCCAAATCTCATGTAATAAAGCTTATATAGGGTGGGAAATTGACCCCTTTAACCCTAGTATAAGTATTTAATTTCTGAGAAAACTTTCCAATTTTCATCCTTGGCCCGATGCACCACTACGTGCCAAGTCACTGGAAAGTAACAAATGGGAAATTGCACGATGGCGCGACGCGGAACTATCACGTTGCCTCCTTGTCTACGACCTAAAAGTTTGGCGCGATGTGCCACTATCGCGGAGCAATACTAGAAATAGATAATTGCCATTTGAGCTATCTCTGTAATGCACTGAAGGCTCAGGTGATACGCTGTATCTCAAAAAAAGGCTATAACTCTTTGATCGGGTGTCAGATTTGGGCAAATTTGGTATCGATTGAAAACTTATTCAATTTATCACATGAGATAAAGTGAAGATCTTAACAATACCACGTGTGAAAAAGTGGATTCACCTTTCAAAGAAAGTTTCTAACCTTCTTGCAAAATAAATTTCAAGCTAGGAAAAGTACGAGTATTACATGCCCCTACACATGGATATACACAACATGATCATATTATGCCACAAGGGCAAAAGGTGTAGCATGCATTCTTCTATCATTCATTCATAAGATTTCATCTGAAGAACTTCAACCAAGTTGGTCCATTCGACCTTTCTCATTATTATTTCATTGGACTGGGAACTCGAGTCACTAGTCATTTCATCGGTCTAAGAACACGAATCACTAACCATTTTATGTCATTGAACTAGGAACTCAAATCACTAGTCATATCACCGGTCTAGGAACTCAAATCACTAGTCGTGTCATTTGATGTGGTATTCTAACCTCAAGAGATCTCTTCAGAATAGGAACTCAAATCACTAGTCATACCTCTGATCTAAGAACTCGAATCACAAGCTATTTCATTAGACGAGGAACTTAAATCTCCCATCATTTCATGGGACCAAGAACTCAAATCACTAGTCTTATTGTTGTACAAGGAACTCAAATCTCCTGTATTTATTAGTCGCTATTTGAACTCTAGACCCATTAGTTCATGCATTTACACTCTTACAATTTCTAACACATTTAAGGAATTTGGCTTATTTAGCCAATTCAACTTTATACATGACCACATAGTCCTTATAGGAATCTTCATTGCTCAACCATCTCAATAGGCCAATGCCTTCATTTAATTTTTCATATAATTCAATTTATGGTCCTCAAGACTCACACATACATTCATATTTCATTAATTACATTATATCACATTTTCACCATATTTGGTTCCATACATAATGCAAAATCATTTTTATATCTAGGACTTCACACATTCACTGTCCATCAACCAATAAGGTCATCAATTTTACTATACATGGCTCATAATACCCACAAAATATCATTCATCACCCATTCATAATACATTGCCAACATGTAACTAGTCATTTCACTTAGACATTTCACAAACACCTTGTATACATGCCCTTACCAAGGCAATACTCAAAGCAGCAATCATCAACATTAGGGTTTCTTAAGACTCATTGGTTTTACTACAAATAACAATCACTCACACATGCAAAACATCAACAATAACATATATAATCACAATTATAAGCAATAGTCCATATTATTCATTATTTAGCAACAACATACTTTTCATTTGATTTCAAAACCAACATGTACACTTACTAATCCAAGTGTGAAATTCATGGGTTTAGATTTATTTCGAGAAGGAAAGAGATACATTCCTTAAAAAAGATGACAAAACAATAATCTTTACTCTTCCTTGACACTTGACATCCCTTAAACAAGATGTCACAGCAACAATCTTTACTCTTCCTTGACACTTAATGAACATCTCCAAACCTTATCCTCCAATCTTCCTCGAAGAAGCTTTTGTGGTGTTTAGGAGTTTTTGACTCTTGTAAATGAAAACATAGGAGGATACAATGCCTTATATAGTGAGAGGGGTTAAGTTTTTAGGTGCAGGGGTACGACTCCCCCTTATGGTTCCCATAGCAATCGTAACTTAGGGTATGAGTGGTACCCTAACTCATACCTTAGGCTTATCCTATATCAACCATACTGTTGTGGGTATGATTGGGTACCCATGAGTCATAACTAAAGTGTACGAATCAACCACAAACCCATATGGACCACCGGTAACAAAGACAGTCCACTCAAGTTAGGTCTATGCTCCATACGATTAGGTAGTATACTACTTTTATACATTAGTTACGAGTGAGGGATGGTCATGTCGTAAAGAACACAGTGTGTTACCCTCATGAACTGATCAAGGCATGATAGGGGAGTGCAAAGTGGGTACAAGTCAAGACCAAGGGTACGACTCAAGTCTCTAGCCGTACCCAAAGTAGAGCCACAAAATGAAGTTGTTTTTCAATGGTTCAAAGTCTAGGTGTTTCAGGGACTCGGAGGGTGTTCAAGTCACCAAGCCTATAGGAATTATATGCTAGAAGAAGGAAAAAAAGTAATTACTACAAAGAAATTATTATTAAGGAGTAACATCTAAAGTAGATATTGGTTATAGGATAGTATTTTATCTCTTATCTTCAAAAACCTAATGAATAATTCAACCAACAAAAATGTAATAAATAGTGTTAATATTTCTGCTACCACTAGTAAAATCGCTAGAATAGAAAGTGATTTACAAAATATAGAATATTCCAAAAGAAAGTTTTAATAGAGTCTATAAAACTGGACGCTCTGATTTTGCAAAAAATTATAATATTAAAATTTTTGAATGTAATGTTGCAATTAATAGAAATATTGTAACTAGTAAATTATTAGCGGCTAAGGATATTAATAGATATAGAAAAACTATAAGTTTCTTCACATAGGTCTTATTCAAGTAGTAGTTAAAACATTATATAGATTAGGTTAAGATGTTCTTATGTGTCTCGTCTTAAAAGTTAATAAGTTATTAAACTTTGATGATTCGTTATTAGTAGTGTTGCAAAGTAACCTCGCTAATGGACAGGTATACATTAATTGCTATCCTAATTTTTCTAAAGATATTAATGATAAAAATTTTATAGATACATTAATACTAAATGTTAAAATAAAAAAAGAATATGAAGATAAATACTAGAGAAATAGCAATAATATACAGTATATTATAGATTTATGAAAACTACCTTTGCCCCTAAGGCTAAAATAGTAAGTAATAAATGAGCTATCATGCTTATGGAAGTTAATCATAATCATAATAGTACGTTGTCCTAAAAATGATTAAATGGGATGATGTATTAATAAAAGACAGTTGGCATTTTGAATCATAATGTAGCCAGAAATTGGAGAAGAAAAATCAAACATTGAACAAGTAATACAATACTAGATGGATTTATAGATTTAAAATTTCTAAGATCTCAATCTTTTAATCAAGCCTCTTCAAGTAGAAGAATGTCCTTTTCTAGACCGCTAGTCTCCAAGATTGCAGAAGAAATAGAAGTAACACTAGAATATATAGAAAGGAAATTAAAAGGAGTAGATTTCACAGAAACAATTCCTAAAGTGGAATATTAATCTAGAAATTTAAATACTAAAAAATCTATAATCTGCTAGTGAAATGGCAGGAGTAAAAAATTCTCTATGCATGATTAGCTCAGATTAAATATTTGAACCCGATTTTGAATATTTAGATAAATTATGGACTAACCCATAAAATTCTATAAAAAGGCAATGGTATTAACCAAAGATATTCATTAAAAGAAAGATATTCTTTTAGAGAAAAATGGTGTAATGATATGAAAAGATTAGGATGTAATATTTAAATTTTTAAATGGTTCAAAATTACAAGAAAACTAGACAATCAAAAGGAAACATTAAATATGCTTGTTAATAAATAGTATACTAGTGACAAAGTAATTGTATCTACAATTCCTCTGTTAGAAGAAATTAACCTACCAGTAGATTGAAGAGTTGTTACTGCTTCACCATTTAAATTAGATATAGTAGATACTAAAGGTGATCATAAAAATAAGGATATAAATAAAATACTTGAACCAAATAATTATACAAATCAACTACTACATATAGTTTCTAAACAGATTCTCGAAGCTGAAAATGAATCAACTTTTAAAGATAAACCAACTTCTTCTTATCGTGATAAAAATTTAAAAGTCTTCCAATAGTTAAATTACCAGAATTTCAAAAGATATATTTCCTAAATTTGAAGAGACTTTTAAAGTCACAGATGATATTTTAGGAAAAATTAATGAAAGGTTAGAATTTGAACCAAAATTTACTAATGATAAACAATAATAATACGTGTTGGAACTATGAAGAAAATGAAAATAATTCTTCTTCACAAAGAAATCTTAGTGATAGTGACCATTTCACTAACTTATATTGTTTAGACATTGGTATAGTAACTAATCATTATAAATACACTAGTGCACTTTGCAATTGTAGTAATCGTTCTATAAATGTTATTACCAATAGTTACTAGGAGAAGAAGGTCTTATTTGATATAATCAATGATTTAGAAGATCCAGCCCTTAAGAAAAAATATTTAATATCCTTAAATATATTGTTCTTAATCAATAGTTTGATAAAGAAATAAGTGAACCCTCTAACATGAAAGATTGTTAAATAAATTTACAGAACAAAAATCAGAGACAACTATACAAATTTATATCCTTGGAGTTGCCCAGTCTTTTATATCAATAATAATGCTGAAAATGAATGTAATGCCCCGAGTCTATACTCCGAACACTACACAGTGCTTACAACCCCGAAGGACCACAAGCTAACCCATGACTGATATCTGTTGTGAGCACTGAATAATAATACTGTAATAAATGTAGAAAATAAGTTAAAATGACATAAGGTTGAAATTCTAAAATACTGGTAAATAATAACATCTGATTGACATCTAAAATCTAAATACTGTTTGTACTAATCTAGTCTAAAAAACCTCTAACTGAACTATCTGAATGTGGAGTTGATGGGAAAAGCCTCCAACTAACTCCAGCTACTAAACTACTGATAACTGAAATAAAAGCATGCCCTCGATAGATTAGGACTCACTACTGAAACTACTGCTGATAGTCCGGGCTGTTAAGTATGGTCAGGAGCTCGTGCGTCTGAACTTATGATATAAAACATTCTAGCATAACAGGAAAGGTATGCATCAGTACTTTGAATGTACTAATATGCTAAGCCAGGTAGTTTTATATGAAAGGGTTCATATACATGAACAATTACTAACTGAATTACATGGATACAACTGAATGAGAGTACATGTATAACTAAAACTGATGAAACACTAATAATACAATACTGTGCACATATCTACATATACTGTGTCTTAGAATATAGTAACACTGGATACTGAAATATGATAACTAAAAGACTAATAACTGAGTTTACTGATAACTGTAATACTGTTAATTGAGTGACTGTTTCTAACAATCATGATTCTGTAGAATTGAACTAAGTTCTATACTGAGGTGAGTGACTATGTCTGACAGTCCTGATTCTATAAAACTACATTAAGTTCTATACTAAGATAGAAACTAAAACTGTGGGAGGTAATCATTTAACCAACATGCCAAAAATCTGAGCTAATAGCAGTCCAACCTGTGACCCCAGTAGGAAGGGTACTAATACCGTGCCATGGGTACTAATACGGGAAAAGTAAGATTCCAAGCCTAAATGATGGGTAACACCTGGGCGGAGTCAAGCCTAATCTAACGGTGACCCCTAGGAGGTAGTCAAGCCTAGTCTGATGGGTGACTCCTCATCCTGGCTATGCAGTTCTGGAGTACAGAGACTGCTACTAATGACTCTACCTCTCTAGGAAAGTTATCATCCCTGCACTTGCTCAGTGCTAAATCCTACTCCCAACTAAATATACACTGAACTGATTTCTAAACTGTACTAGGCTGGACTGAACTGTTATTAAGTCCTGTTGATTGATGGAATACTACTGAGTTGTAAACTGTATAATAAACTAAAACTGTGACTGATTAATGAGTACTACTATTTTTTATGATACTAAGACTATTCTATAACTACTGTAACTCTAGGTAAGAAGCAAAATTTTCAGGTATTGAATACCTCAAGACTCGATAGCATGAAAAGTAACGCATAGTATAAACTTGAAAAGCATCATAATGTTCACTTGCTCACAACTCGTTCACCGAGATATTCTAGTAAGCACTTGTAAGATATAAGTTTGTACATATGCTAGTATGTCATTATTTTCACATTTAATCCACATGAGCAATTTATCAAGAACTTGGGGAACATAATCTATGCACATGATACTAAAAAACATATAGGCATCATAATTTCAAATCCCAATTCACAAATTCAGGGCTTTTTACATGAATTCACATGATACTATGCACATGATAAATAATTTTACAAGAATCTTGGAATAAACTATGGATTAGAACACAATTAACATCATAATTACGAATACATTTAAATCCCACATGGAATTCATGAAATCAATTAGCTTGTGGTTTAAAAGAGTTTCTTGAACTCCAAGAGTGGAAGGAAATCGTTGGATGAACACCTCACATACCTTGGTTCTTGAATTCGTCAAGATTTGTGGAGCGTCCTTGGATCTTGAATTTTAAATTAGATCCCCTAGGATTTGTTTTTGTAAGGAATTTAGAGAGTATAAGTGAAATTTTCCTTTAGAAAGGCTTAATTATGTGTTTTGGGGCTGAATAGAAGTGGGAAAATTGACCTAAATACCCCTCTGGATGCAAAATTAAAAGAGCAAAAACTGCGCCCAGTGATGCACAAAACGACGCATTGTGTCAATGGGATCAATGGGATGGCCAACATGTCGCGTCGAGTTTGTGTTGGTTCACTAGAATTGCACTGAAAACTAGGGAAAATTACTTGTCGATGCAATGTGTTGAGATCGCGTCGACCCACTATTGAAACGAGGTCCTAGAAATCCATAACTCACCCAAAGTGACCTACTAATATTCCTGATCATGAATAAACCTAAAAATTGATACTTTAAGGTTATAAGGGTCATAAAATAGTATCGTCAACTCATGAAGGACAAAATGCTTCAAAGCATAAACACTTAGCTGAAATTTCTTTGTCTGGGATCTCTTTTCAAACTTTAACGGACTGTGTTAAGCTTAGAATTTTGTGGGATCTTACAATATATCCCCCTTAGGAACATTTGTCCTTGAATGATACTGATTATGCTAAGAAATACTGATAGACTGAGTTTATACACTGAACATGCATATCTGATGCAGGAAATACATAACTGAAAGTACTGATAAGATGAGTTTTCATACTAAATATGAATATCTGATGCATGAGTACATGATTGAACTGATTTATGAATGCATGACTTAATAGGCAATGGTACTGGATACCCAATTTATAACTACAACTGAACATGGAACTAAGCCAATCTAAGAAAGATTGTTACCTTAAGTTAAGAATACTGATGAACCTGATATCATTTACTGATCATGCATGAAAGGGAATATGAGAATATAACTAAGTTTGAAACGTGATACATGAACTTAATATTGAGAACTGAGTTGATTCCTTGTATATATGTCGTGACATAGGAATGGTCATACTGATGATATTGGAATGAGAGAGTCAACTTACGAGTACTCATTACTTTTACTCCAACTGGATCTTGTTATGTGAAGATAAAATGGAAGGTTTAGGACATGAAAGCTCGGAGGTTATAAAATATCTCTCCCTTCTAACATTATGTCCCCTGAAGAATACGGACGTGGCTGAGATCTTAAGGAAAATATGAGATGATGCATGGGACATCTACGAACTAAATAATGACTGAATATCTTAAATCTAAAACTGAGGCATGATACATGAACAGAGCTGAACTTGTAAATACCAAAATGCTCCATTCTGGAATGGTTATATTCATAAGATTTCAGATAGGATGACTGGGTTGAAAAATAGGAAACCATCTGAACTTGTCCGCCTGACTGCTAAACTGAATTGTTGGCTTTATGAACTAACTCATACTGAAAACTTATACTCAGCTAGAGTACTTTTTGACACTCTTTCTATAAAATTCTACTGACTTTAGGGAGTAAAGAAATCTTGACATACTCTAAATAAGATATTTGAATAAGAAATCACCATGTGGCTACAATTCTATAATTTGGAGTAAGGCCTATGAAACATCATCTAAGATAGAGTTACTAAGCTTTATACACTACGATTACTAACTTGCAATCTTAGCCATATTTATCAACTATTCCCTCAACTGGAATTTCTACTTCAACACTGCATTTCACTTGAGGCTACTGAAAATATTGGCATGGGCACTGACCACAAATGTATAAACATACTAACCTATCTTATTAACTGAATGGCTGATAGCTAAATACTAGTCTTGCAGGATAGAACTGTACTTAGTCTGGACTAAAACTGTAGAGTATTACGCATATAAGGTAAGGAATAACTGAGCAACATGTGATAACTAAGCATGAATTCATGAAAGATGTATTATCTAATAATGCAAGACCAAGCGTACAATGTTATTCTAAAATAGTCTATAAACTGAGGTACTTAAATACTAATAACTAAATAACTGATAATTGCTCGCTATGGTCAAGTAAACCTGAAACTGAACTAAGTTACTAATTTAATTTCTCGACTAAGACTGTGACTAAGACTGTAACTAAGATGATAACTGAGACTATAACTGAGACTAAGCTGGAACTAAATACTGGGTTCTGATAACTACGTGATAGATACTAACATAAACAAAGGATCTGAATAGACACTCACACTCGGTATTTTCTCAACTTCTCATCTCATGAAAAAATTTTAATTTCCCCTCCCCCCTTCCTTAACTAAATAAAACTTCTGGCTAGCCATTTACTTAGCACACTAACTTGACATTCAGGTCTATTTTCATGACAACAGCCTTGTGTAAAACACCATGCAAAAAATCTTTCCTTAGCATGAAACATTTACCCCCTTCTATTTAAACAATGGCTCATCATTACATCATTTCATAAGGAGAGTTCACTAGAGGGTTAAAACATGAGAAGCTGAAATATAAATGCATACTATGCAAAACTCGACACTTAACTAAGGCCTAAGGAATAGATTATCAGCACCATGGATTTATCAAGAGATCTAAACTGAGGATATACATGACCTAATTTGAATTTAGCCGACCGTTAGGAATGTAGAATAATTCATGGGAAATGAGCATACTGTAAAGCATGAAAACACAAGTCATGAGCTACATGACTTAAGTTTGGAGTTTCTGTATTCATGGAACATGACTCATAACACTGAGTGAACTTAAACTCTTTATACTAGGAACAGTAAGCATACATGATTTTGGATCATTTGCACGAATACGAGCTATGATCATAGAGCTAACTTGTAAGGCGTGAATAAATAACATGATAGATAAAGTGCAAAACTTTGCACTGAGGTAAGGACGGATTGGACATCATCCCTTCCCACTACTTTTATACACATACTAACATTACTACTAAAAATCAGAAAGCCTGACTTAGTTACTTGTTCTACCATCTCCCTCTTATCTTAAAACCATTATTCTAAGTCTGTGAGCCACTTAATAAACTTTAAATCAAACTAAAACCACTTTACTCTAGAGCCTGAGATATAACAATACTCATAAACACTAAAATACGTCTGATATGTAAGGTCCACTGCTAGTACTTTCTTCTGATAAACGATTCTTAGATTTTAATTGCCCTAACAATCATCACACAGTAACCTCAACACTTTCTAACATAGAATTATAAACTCTTCTTTCTACTGGTTCAATCTAAAAGTTCAAGCTTAAATCAACTAAAACTAAGGTACTACCCCTTCACTCAATGATTGACCCATTAGAAAATGGGAATGGAACAACTCTTTTATTGAAATCAACTGAAGGGATTTTCCAAAATACTGTAACCAAGCAATTTTTATGTACTAGTCTAGCTGGAATAGCTTTACCTACAGGGGTAGGCACTAAAAAAGGTTCTGTTAAGATTTTTAGTTTGACTTTAAAGTTGACTTCTATGTAAGGAGTTACCATAGACAAAGAATCTCCTGGATCTAATAATTCATAACCATATAAATAAAAGATCTGTAACATACCAGTGACCACATCAGGGAATTTTCTTGATCCTGTATGGACTAAAGTACATAAATTCTATTTGGGTGTTGCCCACTGGTGGCACTAAAAATGGTACCCTGCTGATTCGAGCGATCAGTCTGAGCTAAGGGAAGGATATGCTGACTCCATAAACCTGTCTGAGGACAATCTCTAATTCTATGGTCTGGCTTGCCACACCCAAAACACAAACCACTACAATACCTACACACGCTCTGATGGTTTCTGCCATAATTTTGGCAAAGAGGATTTGTTCGGCTATATTTTGGCCTTGGTGTTCTGGCCCTCTTATTCTTTCTCTCTATTTTCCTATATTTCTTCTCCTTACTCTGCGGAGCTTGAGTCATAAGCCTAGATAGGATTGTAGCCAGCTGATTATTCTAGGCTACTACTGAATAAGCTAAGGTAGTGAAAACAGTCTTGAGTTCGGAGTGAGACACATGCTCATTCAGGGGATCATCCTGAACCGGCGGAGGTGCTGGTTGATTTTTATTCCTTCTTCCATTAAATTTTCTAGAAGGCATGCTCTGTATATGGAAGGAAGGAGTGAATTATAATGAGAGTTTAACTTGATCTTATGCTCACTCACAAAATATAAATACTGAAAGAAAGGAAACTTTTCCTAAAATGCCTCATAACCTCTTGTTCATAAGCATAGCACGCTACACACCCATGCACAAGACTCCACTAGATGCGGCTTTCAGACTCCCTAGGAATTTTTTGAAACTTAGACTTTGATACCAAGTTTGTAATACCCCTAGTCTGTACTTCGAACACTACACAATTCTTACGACCTTAAATAACCATAAGCTAACCCATGATTGATATCTGTTGTGAGCACTGAATAATAATACTGTAATAAATATGGAAAATAGGCTAAAATTCCATATGGTTCAAATTCTGAAATACTAGTAAATATTAACATCTGATAAATATCTAAAATCTAAATACTGTCTGAACTAGTCTAGTCTGAAAAGCCTCTAACTGAACTGTCTAAATGTGGAGTTAATAGGACAAGCCCCCAATTAACTCAAACTACTGAACTACTGATAAATTGATAATTGAAATAAAAGCATGCCCTCGATAGATAAGGACTCACTACTGAAACTATTGCTGATAGTCTAGGTTGCTAAGTACGGTCAGAAACCCGTGCGTTTGAACCTATGGTATAAAACATAATAGCACAAAAAAAGGTATACGTTAGTACTTTGATTGTACTGGTATGCTAAGCGAGGTAGGCTAATATGTAAGGGTTCATATACATCAACAATAACTGACTGAATAGCATGGATACAACTTAATAAGAGTATATGTATAACTAAAACTGATGAAACACTAATTATGCAATACCGTGCACATATCTACATATACTATGTCTGAGATCATAGTAACACTAAATACTGAGTTTTGATAACTGTAATACTGCTAACTGAGTGACCTTTCTGACAGTCCTGATTCTATTGAACTGAACTGAGTTCAATACTAAGCTAGGTAATTGTGTCTGATAGTCCTTATTCTGTAGAACTGAATTGAGTTATATATTGAGACTGAAACTGAAACTGTGGGAGGTAATTATCTAACCAATATGCCCTAAATCTGAACTTATTGGGGTCCAACCTACGACCCCAACTAGAAGGGTGCTAATACTAGCCATGGGTACTAACACATGAAAACTAGGATACCAAGCCTAACTGAAGGGTGACACCTGGGCGGAGTCAAGCCTAATCTAACGGGTGACCCCTGGAAGGTAGTCAAGCCTAGTCTGATGGGTGACTCCTCATCCTGCACTAGCTATATAGTTCTGGAGTACAAGTACTGCTACTAACGACTCTACCTCTCTGATAGGGAAAGCCTTTATCACTGTACTCTCTCGGTGCTAAATCCTACTCCAAACTTAATAAATACTGAACAAATTTCTAAACTATACTAGGTTGGACTGAACTATTACTAAGTCGTGTTAACTGACTGAAAACTACTGAGTTTTGAACTGTATACTGAACTGAAACTATTACTGATTACTGAGTACTACTATTCATTATTCTACTGAGACTGTTCTGCAACTACTATAACTCTAGGTAAGCTGCTAAATTTTTGGAATTGAATACCCCCAGGACTCGATAGAATGAAAATTAATGCATAGCATAAACTTGAAAAGCATCACAATGTTCACTTGCTTACAACTCATTCATAGGGGCATTCAATCAAACAATTGTAAGATATAAGCTTGCACATATTCTAGTATATCATGATTTTCACATTTAATTCACATGAGAAATTTATCAAGCACATGGGGAGTATAATCTATGCACATGATACTAAACAACATGTAGGCATCATAATTTCAAATTCCTATTTGAAAATCAAGGGCTTTTAACATAAATTCACATCATACTACACACATGATCAATAATCTCACATGAAACTTTCAATAAACCATAGATTAGAACACAATAAACATCATAATCATGAATACAGTCAAATCCCATATGGAATTCATGAAATCAATTAACTTTTAGTTTAAAAGAGTTTATTGAACTCCAAGGGTGGAAGAAAACCCTTGGATACACTTCACATACCTTGGTCCTTGAATTCATGAAGATTGGTGGTGCTTTCTTGGATCTTGAATTTGAAATTAGATCTCCTAGGGTTTGTTCTTGAGAGGATTTTAAAGAGAATGAATGAAATTTTCCTTTAAAAAGGCTTAATTATGTATTTTAGGGCTGAATAGGAGTGGGGAAATTGACCTAAATATCCCTCTAGATGCGGAACAAAAAGAACAAAAACTGTGCTCATTGATGCACAGACCAACATATTGCATCGATGGCATCAACGGGATGGCTAACGCGCTATGTTGAGTTTGTGTTGGTTCACTGGAATTGCACTGAAAGTTGTGGGGAAATTATCTGTCGATGCGATGTGTTGAGATTGCATCGACACACTATTTGGTCACTCGAACATGGTTCAAACAAGGTCTAAAAAATCTGAAAATTACCCGAAGTGACCTACTGACATTCCTGATCATGAATTAACCTAAAAATCCATTCTTTAAAGTCATAAGGGTCGTGAAATAGGATCACCAACTTATAAAGGCTAAAATACATCTAAGTATAAATACTTAGCTGAAATTTCTTAGTCTAGGACCTTTTTTCAAGCTTTAACAAAGTGAGTTAAGCTTAGAATTTTGCGGGGTTTTATAATGAAATAGGTTCTCCAAGACTACTTATCAATTATAAGCCTCTTAACAAAGTATTAAAATAGATTAGGTACCCGATACCTAACAAACGTGACCTTCTTAAAAGAACATATAAAGCTATATTTATAGAAAATTTAAAAAAGAAAATCAAGATTTAGGCAAACACAAATCGCTAAAAAAGATAAATATAAAACAACCTTCAATGTTCCTTTTGGGAAATATAAAGGGAATATAATAACTTTTGGACTAAAAAACGCTCCATTTAAATTTCAAAATATTATGAATAACATATTGACTATACAGATAATGTTTTAATATTTTCAGAAGATATTGACCAATAATTTAAACATCTTCAAAACTTCTTAAAAGTCTAAAAAGATTAAATCATTTCAAACCTCTATTAGATTTTTTGGTCATGGTTTATATGAAGGAACCTATAAACCTATTTTTAGAGCCATAGAATTCTCCTCTAAATTTCCTAATGAATTATCTGATAAAACTCAGCTTCAAAGATTTTTAGTAAGTCTCAACTATGTTGCAGATTTAATTTCTAACACTAGACAAGTTTGTAAGCCTCTTTACCAGCATCTTAAGTAAAATCCAGTGCCTTGGAGAATAGAGCACACCAGTACAGTTCAAAAAATTAAATTATTAGTTCAAAAACTTCCATGTTTGGGGATACCACATCCAATGGCTCTTATGATTGTAGCAACTAATGCCTCAGACATAGGATATAGAGGCATTCTTAAATAGAGAATTTATATAGAGTCTACTGAACAATTAGTAAGATTCACTTTAGGAATCTACAATGATACTTAAAAGAATTACAGGACTATTAAAAAGGAAATTTTGTCTATAGTACTACTATGCATTACTATATTTGAAGATGATTTAATAAACAAAGAATTTTTAATAAGAGTGGACTACAAAGCAGCCAAATATGTTTAACAAAAGGATGTCAAAAAGTTGATTTTGAAATAGATATTTTCCAGATGGCAATCTTTATTATCCACTTTTGATTTATAAAGTACTTTACTCTTTGAAAATAAAATTCCAAATAAAAAGTAAGAACAAATAAAGTAAAAGCAAAGTAAATAGAAGAAAATTATAAAGAAGAGTGCAGATAGATACTTAAAAAACTTTTATTTATTAGAGAAATGAGAGAACATACAAAGGGAAGATGGAAAATATGGAAAGTAGAGATTATTTCTGAGATGGTGAAATATCAGAATAACCTTAAGTGTTACAAGTTGAAAGCCTTAAATGGGCCTCAAAAGTGTTGACTAATATTTAACATAAACTATCTATTTTAAATCTGTATTAATGCATGCTATTACATCTGTCCATGTACTAATACATGCTACTTATTTTACACCTTTCTAGGAGTAACTAATAACTACATCTTTGTTCTGAACATGTCTCTGAATAGGTAATGCCTTTTGATGAATGTGAAAAGATGGAACATGTGTCTTGAAGATGGATTTTTGATAAATTTTGAAAGTTTTTGGCCTTTTTTACCATGAAGATTTGTCCCATTTATCTCGTAGTGTTTAATGTTTTTTTGTGGATGTCTTGTATGGTCCATTATGTTTACTATTTTTTATGTCTTTGTCCTTTTGTGATATCAATATTTATGCTTCTTCATCCTGTAGTTATATGGGTTTTTGGAAGATGTCGTGGGATCCACCTTTTATTGTATTATCCTTTTAATTATAAAAGAAGTGTTGGCTCCTTTCCTTCCTTTAAATTATAGATAAAGTGTTAGCTCTTTTCCCTTTTATTGAAGAGATATACTTGTTATTATTGGATGATTCTTCATGTCTCTGTTGCTAGAATAGTATCTAATTATTCCATTATCTATTTTTGAAGTCGAGATTTCTCTCGTGAGGTGAACTAAATGTTGACTTATCTGATGATTTTTGTCATTTGCTTCTTTATAAGAACTAATAACATATGAAAAACTATGTAATATTTTCCGATAGTGTGGAGATATTTTGCTTTACTTGAAGCTTTTCAAAATTGCATTTTTCATATGCTCAATTTACATTGAATCAATAACTGTTTAAAATTTATTATGGATTGAAAAGGTAAATATTTACCCGCAAAAACTTTTTGGACAAAAAACAATAATAATTTTATATATTTCTATTTAGAAAATTTAAATGGTTTAGTTATCTATTCTACAAGATATAAAAGTTACTACTATACTTATAATATCTGTGAGTATTTAGGAAATTATTTATTTTCATATGGTTTCAATTTGTATAATAAGGTTCTGTTATCCCGCTATTCAAAATTTTTATGTTTTTATCAAGTGTCATAATTGGCAAAATTATCATTTCAAATTTATTTATAATTTTAATTCCTACTTGTAAATATGTCTCTTGGTAGAAACATTTTTATTGGATGATAAAAAATTTATTTGGATGGTTATAATTTGTGTAGACTAGTGATGGATTCTTTTGCTGAGATGGAAATTTTGTCCGGAATGAATATCTACTTTCTAACTTTTTATCTTCTTCGTTGAAGGGTCTTTTCATTTTCTCTTCTGGTCGAAAATACTGACAGTAAGGTGTTAGCCTTATTCCTAGCATTCAAGGTCTCATTATTTCTATGTAGAAAATTTTTGTTGCAATTCTAGGAGAGAATTTCTCCCCTTATAAAATCTATTAAATATTAAATTTTTAGACATCTTTTGTACAACAGATTTCGCTGTTTTTATAGAATTTTGAAATTTGGTAACTCATAATATCATAGTAAAATTTTCTTTTAATAGTAAATTACTTTTTTTCTATTCCCTACTAGACTGAATTCTTCTAAAGATGAATCCTAGAAACCTGTCTAATAAAAAGTATATAAAATCTAACACGGTTGAGATTTCCTAGAAACCTTTGGTTCTGTGTTTTATTGGAATACACCATTTGTAGATTTTTAGTTCTTTCTATGGGAACCTTTAAAGGGAATTCTATTCCTTTAATGTTTACTTGACTCTTTTGACAATTTATCCTAAAGATAGTTTAATATTTTTATGAAGTCACTTTCTTCTTTTTATATATTGTTCAAATTAGAAAAAATAATCTTTTTTCCAAAATAGTAGTGTGGAGCCATCTAATTCCACAATATAAAGTTTTATTTGAGTCATAAAAGGAATGCATAAGATTATCTCTTCATTTATATCTTTAGATATTATAAAATCATTAATAAATCAAACTCCATTGTTGCATATATGTGCTTTGGGGAGTTTACAATTTATTTTTAATCTTTCTTCTATTGCGGATAATAATCGTGTAGCACCTTTTTCTAGGTACTCTATAGGAATTAATCCTTCTGTAATGCAGTTGTCATCAGCACCTATATAGAATAATGCAATCTTATGAATTGTATAATCTTTATAGATAACTAATGTAATTGCTATATGGTAACTTTGTTCTTTAATAACTATAGTTGCATTAATTCATACCATGACTTCAATTACTAAGGCCATTCACCTTGTGAGGAGATTAGTAGGGCAGTTCGAGAGAGAAAAAAGAACTTGCACATAGTGTTTACTAATCTTAAGAAGGCTTATGATAGAGTTCTTAGGCATATTCTTTAGAGGTGCGAGAAGGATAGAAGGGTGCCAGTGGAATACAATAGGTCGATTCAAGACATGTATATATAATGCCCCAGAAAATGGGTCCCGGAGCGTCACACAGTGCTTGAGGCTACGAGTAGCCCCAAGCTAACCCTTTGAGCCATTTTCATTCAGTTAAACACAAATCAACGGGGTTTCCATAAATAACCCACAAATATCAACAGAGTAATCATTATCCAAGAATAAAAGAATTTCAAAAAGATAACAAAATATGACTTTTAAGTCAACTCCCAACATCTATACTAGTCTGACAAGCCTCTAAGAAAATCTATAAAACCAGCGAGCCATTGAGACATGCCCCAACTAACTCATACTCAGTTATCAAATGTAAACAGTTCTGTGAAACCAACATCAGACATCACATCCTCGAAACATGAGGACTCACCACAACAGAGGATGTAGAACAGTATGCCCGAAGAATCACTGTCGAACCTAGAACTGAGCACCTAAACCTATATTCCAAGAAAATGCAGCCCACATCCGAAGATATAGGTCAGTACCACGGAAAGGAACCAAGTATATGGGGGTGTATGTAGTTGTATAAACATCATCATTATAAATATTTATAAGAAACATGCAGAATATTTATAAGAAACATGCAGCTGTATGAAAGACTCACATAGCCCAAAGAAAATCATCATAATCATGAGAGGATGAAATAAGTACAATAACACATGTGAGCCATCATATAATTTGTCAATCACTTTCAGTTCATCAAGAATATCAATTCACATAATGTAAATATCATTTAAATCTTTCAAAAGAATAACTTTCACAATTCCACTTTCAAATCACATCACCATTCACCATAGACAAAAGGAAACACACACACACAGGGAGATCCTATAACCGACACAAACCATGTGAGCTACATGGAGTCCGACGTACAACCCACGTTGGGAAGAGCCATCCTATCCTTGCCATCAGAGTAGGAATATCGATATCAAATCCACACAAACTAGTGATCACTATATAAATCAGCCTCAGGCTTACTCCTACGGGGGCACATAGTTCTAGGGAAGTAAGGTCGCTTTATACCTCCCACTCGGTGCTAAAGATTTCTCTCGAACTTAGCTCAGATCATTTCAAAGACAATCCACAACAAAACAATTTCAGTAATATATAAATATACATCAGGAGCCATCATGCTTCCCATCTATCAAAGTCAACCATGTTATGGATTTCTTTCAAACTCGATTTCAAAACAACTCCATTAAGGCCAAAAGGTCAAATCATTGAAAATATCTCAAATATTCAACATCTACATGCTTATAACACATACTTTCTCAAAAAAACACAATTTCCAATGGGGATTCACGACCCAAATATCAAAATCATGATAAATATCATTCCAGATTCATGCTTTATATCTCCACACATGTATATTCATATTTCAAAATTATAAACATCAAGATTTTATAATGATCATAATAAGATATAGGTTCATGCTTCAAATTTGTAAAAAATTAAATAAAAATCATGCCTTTGTAAAGAAAATTACTTTTGGGCACAAGAACGAAAGAGAGTTCTTGATGAAAAAAAACCCCACATTCCTTGAATAATGAACTTTAAATCGATTCTCATTTTTGAGATGTTAATCGTGCCTTTGAATGATGGTTCTTGGAGTTCTTGAACTAGGAACTTGGAATCTTGAATAAATTTGCAGAATTAATGGTGAACTTTGGAGGTTCTTGAAGTTGGATGTAGGAGCTTGGGGTTTTCTTTTTGAGGGACTTTGATGAAATATAACATATAATGCTTATAATAGGTTTTAATATAGGATTTGGACGGATTTTGGGTGAGGGAGAATAACCAAAACGCCCCTAAAAATCAACTAATTTTAAATCTGTCCTTTGGTGGGCTGTTTTGATAGTCTGAAGTAGATCAACCATAACATTTTACTCTAATATCTTAATTAGATGAAACCAATTTCACTAGGAAGACGACTCGTAGAGCTTTCCATTGATATATAGTAGATCACCCAGATCATTATGTACGAGGAGTTATGATTGTTTAAAGTTGGAGCAAAAATACGCCTGGCCTCAGTACTTTTTCCTGCACGTTTTACTGTTCACTACTATTCACGGTTCGATCGGAATGTTCATAACTCGTCGCTCGGGGGTCCGCTTTGGATGATCCACATATTATTTGAAAGCTTACTCGATACTCTATGCAATGGTGTGTCATAATTTAAGACATTCCGCATGAAAAATTTATAATTCATTCTAGAAGATAAAATCCAACACGTTTACGCAAAAAATTTCAACGAAAAATATCTTGGGGTATTACATCATCCCCCCTTAGAAACATTCATCCTCGAATGATGCTAGACATACCAAGATTAGATAGGGAATAGAGCATACAGCTGAAACCATTCGTTAGACTTATCACCACATCATTTCTCACTCCGAATGCAACATAGAATGCATAAATTCAAGAAACTACAGCTGAACACATAATAAATGACAGCTGAACTGCTGCAACTTTCATCAAAAGTGCATGATTTAGGAAAGAACGATACCTTCATCTTGATCAGAGTTCACGGAAAATAGGTACAGGTACTTGGATCGCATATCCACCTCAGCTTCCTAAGTTGCACCCTCAATAGATTGGTTTTACCACAATACCTTGACCAAGGGAACTTCTTTGTTCC